>NW_009718781.1:0-66657 GCF_000703405.1 Apaloderma vittatum | reverse complement strand
CTGCCGGCCAGGGTCAAACCACGACAATAGGCCACTTGCTCAGTATAATTTGAGAACTTTGTTCCCATCAGAACAGCTCTTTCTTGCACCACTAAAATCCTTCAGTGTTTCCTACAACTTCTGCAGATGTAAGCAAGTTGTATTTAGTCCAAGGTTTTTTTAGAAATAAGAAAAGTCCCAAAGATGTCTCCTAGAAAGCCCCTTGGTGTTAGCTTTGCCACCTCACATGACTTCAAGATGCTTTCTCCTCATTGAAAGCTATGAAAAGGTGGCCTGAGCTATTTCTTATAGTTACTGCACACCAAAAAACCCCACATGTAAGGTAGTGGATGCACGTACACACTTGAGGGAACTAGAAATCTTTTAATTTTTTTTACATAGAAAATATTTTCCAGAATATTTTCTTAAGTTATTACTCTTTAACTGCACGGACGATGACCTCTTAATAGACATGATTTAGTACAAGATTTTATCTCTTTCCATCTAAAACTCACTATAAATTTCAAAGTTGCTATTTATTATAACAGTATAACGTTATTTGGCCTTTCCAAAATGACATATTCAAAAGTCAAACTGACATTCTAGTTACAAATTAAAATTTCCTTGTCACTATAAGTTCTTACCCATATACAATTTTAATACATGTCCATTCAGCAGCTTCAGGCACAACTGGAAATGTTAAAATCTTGCAGACTGGAAATGAGCTTCTCCCACGCACAGCTTTTTCTGGCTGACGTACAAACCCACAGAAATGATAGCTTGGTATGATTTGCGGTCATAAACTTCAACAGAGCTGTATGAGATGTCGCTCTAAGAGAAATGTTAACCTCCTCTTCTTGGGCAGGGGAACAGAATGAAGCTCAGCTTTTCCTTACTGCTATTGTTCTACTTAACTACTATAGAGTCTGTTAACTGAAGGAGAATCACTGTAAACTACTAAACTATTAATTGAACTGTCCTGATCTTTTTAATGATATTGCCAATAACATGCCTTAATGAGACAAAAAAAAAAATCCTAGTTCAACAAACCACTTGAAAGGCTGCCCCCTTGAATCTGAATACAATTGAAATAGGACTACTGTAAATTAAGAGACGCTTTGCATGATTTGTACAAAATCAGTAAAGCTTGCAAGGCCCCATCCTATCCACATAGATGAACTCCTTGCAAATGTAAACCTCAAAGAGACAGAGAAGGTAACTTGAAGGTTTTTGTTGGTTTTTTTGGGGGGTGAGCTTGGTTTTGGTGTTGTTTTTTTTTAAATAAAGAATAGGAATTGATATTGATTTAGGGATAAGTCAAAAGAAATATTTCTGCTGCATAATAATTCCATATTATCATTATTGGCATAGATGACTTGGGAAGGGAAATTAATAAGAGCAATAATGACTATATTTTATTTGCAGCTGAGGGCTGCTTGCTAGCTTCTGTAAAATGCTGGTGGTTTTAAACCACTTCCTGAAAAAAAAATAAAATAAAATCAGCATAGTCTTCATTGCTTGTTAATTCCGTACCCTTTCTATGGAAACCATCAAAGCTCAGATAGACAAGAAAACTGATGGAGTCTTCCCCTGCCAGTGTGCAGACCTGCTCTAGCATGGGGAGACCTCCTGCAGGTGCATCTTCCTGTAAGTGAGGCTCCCTGTGCAAAGCCAATGCAATTCAAGCTATCTGACTGCCCACGCTCATGTCTCCATCACATTCAGTGCCTCTTCTGGCAAGGAAATGGGGAACAAATGTTTGATCAGGAACTGCAACCCAACCAGATCCTTCCTCCTGCCCTTCCAGGCTGGTGGCAGGTGAGGAAGAAACACATGGTGACCATGCTGCTAGGCATACCAGCACCCTCCACCTCCAAGTGTCTGCCAAAGTCTGACTTACACTGCTCATGATCAGTTTAGGATTTTAAAGAGCATGTAATTTGCATTTGAAATTACTGAAGATATTAAACACAACTGTTACAAATTATTTGACAGTTGCCTTAATTAGACCAGGTCTGATTTAATATTTCCAGCACAGTTGAAACTCTTACTTTACCAGGGGCCATGAAACTTTCTCAGCATGTTAGGTCCAGTAAATGAAATTGAGTTCAAGCAAATCTATTAACACAGTCCAACACTTTCCACAGTTCATTACAAATAATAATTACTTTCTCAAAACTTCCTTCTTCACTATGAACAAATCTGACTCTGTAAAAACAGTGAGGAAATCTTTTTTTCCTGAAGGATTCTTGAACCTGTAAGAGTTTGGGTTTTTTGGTACCTGCTAGCAGTTGTTGTACATACATCATAACAACAAATTTCAAAAACTACCCACCTTTTAAGACAAATTGTCAATATTACCTCAACAACACTAGTCCCTTCAAGTTGGCTATATAGAAGTTGGCTATATAGAAGATCCTGCAAAACTGAATATCAACTCATCACAGGCACCTGTTGAAAGATTTCTTAAAAGATTAACTTATCTATTATTTTAAACCTTCTCTAACAATATTAGCCATCGGTTACTGTGAGCTTCCTGGAAAGGGCTAATAATTTAGAATGAATATTATTTCTTCTTATTGTTGTGATTTGCAAGATAGCAGCTCAGCTAGGGTCTCTCAAATAGATATTTGATATAAAATATTTGTAATTCGTTTGACTATATGCTGAGGTCAGATGGCACTATTTTTGTTTTCAGATGAATCTAAATCGAGCTTTGTATTGCTAAAAACGGATGCTGCCATGGTTTTTAACGTAAAAAATCCTGTAATAAATTACAATAAAGTATCATGCAATTGTTATATTTGTGAATATTCCCATGATGAAATCTTCCTGCTAGAAATGTGCAAAAAGCTTATACAAATCACACGAACATTGTTAGAATAATCTGGGGGATATTTTAGGAGTATTAATTGCTACTGTTCTTTCAATGCTAAGTATCATCAAAGACTGCCCACCCGAGATAGTCCTGTGCTGCTTTTCCTCCCTACATTGACTATTTTGAATATAATTAACCTAGAACATAATCAGGGCATAGGAGATTAAACAATAAATAATATTCTACACATTTGTATTATCTTCCTAAAAATCTAGAGATGTCTTTGGTTGTCCACAGCGTCTGTCTTTGGGTGTCCGCGGTGACACATAGCATCATCGTTCATTGCCTTCGCAAGATTAATTTCAGGTTACTTAAATAAATTTTCTTCCCTGTGTGGTGATGGTGATAGCGTGTGATGAGAATTGCTTCAAATTAGTCACTAGGGGCAAAACAGAGCAGTTCTGTTGGGTCGTCTTGGGATGCTTGTGTAGGGTGACGCCACCAGTAGCCTTTTGCTGCAGCACCAGCACAGCGCTTTACCTGGTGCCTGCCTTTCTCTGTTAGAGAGACTGCAAATGTTGCCTTGATTTTTTAACATGTTTTCAGCATTTCAGTATTTGTCACAGTCAGTAGGTTCATTCATGCGAAAGAACATATCTGTGTGGGCTATTTACGTGTAGCAATGTCCCTCTTTAGGGCCACTGATTCTTTTTACCTCCAAAACCTGCATGCATTGGGGAAGTAACCTACTGCATGTACAGTTAAGAGTGTGTAGAGCTAAATGTTAATATGAAGGATACTCGCTTCACATACATGGATCTGACCCTAGGCAGGCATTTCTGTAAAACACTGTACTTTTTATATGGCATATCCAAAGAGATGTCAGCTGTCCAAACCTTCAGCTGCTACTGAACCCATAGGAACCAAAATGGCAGATTATAATTAATATTGGGTAGGTTTGTTCCTGCTGTATCTATGCAAGGGTATATTTTTTTATGTTCTAGAAAAATATTGCAGATAAGTAATGATTTATTTTGTTGTTTTTTTTTTAAATGGGAAAGCCCACAGGGAATTTATAAATGAAAATTTTTACTTCAATGCAGCTGAAAGGAGAGTTAATTCAGGACCTTTATTAGTAAAGAAAGAAAGCAGAGGAAAAAAATCATACCATGTGGACCGATGCATTTTCCAAGGACTCAGTGCTGCTCATATCTAAGCCAACAGAAACTAAAAGTGTTATAAGGCAGTACCCCAACTACCCCAGCAATACATGGAGAGGAGGACTAAATAATCTGTTTTACAAGGTAGACAGACTGTGGTCAGGATTGGCAAGGCAAATGTTTGTAAATGATTACATCATGTCTTGAGCACTATGAGCATGTAAGGATACCAGAAATAATGCACTACAATGGTTTTACGGCACTCATATTCATGTGGTTGCCATGCCCTCAGTCAGACAGGGAGACAAAAAGGGAAAGGATTTAAATATATCTTTACATATGCATACAAAACACCTTATAGCTGGCTTGACTCATGTTTGTAAAGGATAAATTCTAACAGGAATTGCAAAGTGAAGTAGGAGATTAAGTAATGTTTTTTGTGTGCCTTTTTGTTTTTTGTCGTCTTAAAGAAATAAAAATGGCTACTGAAAATAATAGATGCTGCATGAATGGTTGAAGCAAAGATATTTTTTTTCTGTGCCACCTAAAAGCAGGAAAGCTTACAAAACTTCCACAGTTGAAATATTTCCTGCTCACAGCAGCACAACTTACCAGTAACAACAGAAAAACAAAGGAGCAGTGTGCTTGCTATATAATAGTCACATATCTGGCAAACTAAACGCTCCTGATACATGGCTGGTTTTGAGAGGAGTTGAGTGGATTTGCTATCACAGGTAAATACCAGCAAACTAAAACTAATTTACTAAACATTGCACTATAGAGACAGCAGGCCCTCAGGTCATCACTGAAAAATGACTTGGCTTAGCAAGAAGAGCACTGATATCACTTGCAGTGCCAAGACTGTCTTCCTGCTCACCTCCTTCTTCCCTGTGTGTTCACAACTGCAGACCTTGCCAAGGTTTTGTTTTCTTTCCCCACCCCCCAATATCGATCTCTAGTATAACGTCGGGTAACAGTGTTAGAAAATACAGCCATTATCTCTCTCTGTCTTCATAACTTACTACACTCCATAAGAAACAAGATCAACAACAACAAAAGAAGCTGAGAAAATTTTCATGGCTTTCATTTGGATGAACTGTACTGTTCATCTGCTTTTTCAATTACAGCATAAAAGTAAATAAATAGGAGAACCACTGTGAAGTAATAATTAAAGAGTAAATTAAGCTTAGCTTTTTTCCTTTGTCCTTAAGAAAGCACTTTTAATATTTAGAGATGGTTTTCTACTATAAACCCTCTTTTTAGGCTCTATCTTGTTTTCTGAAGGGGAATAGATGGCTGGTTTGCATTGTAATAAACAGAACACAAACAATACACAGTATGAAATTTACCAGTATGAAACAAAGCCCTTGAGATCCTAAGTATATGCTAAAATTTCAAACAGCCGTACCCAGAGTTAACAGACACTCTCAGTCAATCTCATTTTTCTATCTGATGTAACTGCTTCAGAGATGAAGATACTATACATTACCAAACCCCAGGAGCTTTTCAAGCTTTACTTGAAAAGCAAGTGGTACATTATGGTTTTAAATTCTGAAATCTGTGGGGACTATAAAACAGAGTAAATTAGTTGGCTGGGTAATAGAGGCAGGACCTGATCCCATAGTGATGAAAGAATTTCCCATGATTTCCAAACAACTGGTTCAGCCAGCTAGCCAAGGTATTAAAAAAGAAATAGATTGATTTAACCTCAACTGTTTTAAATAGCTGTGACCTTTGCCAAAGTAGAAATAGAGAAAATAAAAATAAAAATGCGAACAAGTTCTTTTGGTTAAACACTCTAGATAAGGACTCAGGATGCCTTATCCTTTTTCTCAAAGTTAAAGTAGTTTTAAATGAGTACAGTTTTAAGTATTAGAAGTGACGGCACTGTGTTATCATCGATGTTAACAAGAGACAAGAGTATACAATAATTGTACTTTAATAAAAGCCTCCCTTAAAATTCCAATTTCAAGTTACAGTTACATTTTCTTCTTTCCCATTTGATCCAGACCCTCGCCAACTTCTTTAAGCTGTCAAACCATGCTTATGACTGGAGTAACTCTTTGTGGCGCACATGTAGAAAGCAAAAAAAAATTGTTTAAGGGGAACATGTTTATGAGCATTAGCCTGAACTCAAAGAAGGGGTCTACAAAATGGGCGAGGAAGTCTAAATATATGAGCATTCCAATAACGCAGCACCATGCATTAGATTTTTCACTCCTAAGCAGACTTTGCAGAAATGTGCTGTTAAAATCACCGAGAATACAATCTGACCTACGGAACATGGCTTTGTCAGCTGACAACAGTCCTACAACAGAGCAAAGCTGCTTCCCACTTTCAACCTCAGCAATTTGATTCAAGTACCATCTCAGACACTTCAGGCTCTGGTATTTCTAGCGAACCTCTTTTCCTGCATTTTCTCTTAATGTGACCAATCTTTTATGCAATTTCAGCTGCAAAACTAATCTTTGCAGTATATTACATGTAATAACCCCTTTTAAAAACTGAAGCCCTTATGACCTCTATTGTATTTCAAGAACTTTCCATGATCTAATCCCAAATTGAAATATTTCCTTTATCAAGTCCAAATATATTTCTTCTTTTTCAAGTACTGCCATCTTCTTTAGTGCAATGAGAGGCAAAAGCTTTGAAAGGATTCCTGTAACCTGATTAACATTTTTGTAATTGCAAGAATTTCTAGAACTGCCACCAGGTTATAAAAGAAAACCGAAATAACATGGAAGGATATTTGCACAGAATCACAGAGAGGTAGAAGCCATATAACAATAGGATAATTCTGCACCCGAAAGCTCTCATTTTCTTAAAATGTTTTAGAAAAATAAGTTATGTCTTAAAAATAAGTTATGTCTTTAAAATGTTTTAGAAAAATAAGTTATATCTTTTAGGAAACAAGATGAAAAAGGAGGGAGGCATGACATCATAAGTAGAAATCAGATTTTAAAAAAATTTGTTAATATTTTGTTTCTTATCAGAAGATGCAGGATTAGATTCCATAGTGATCCCAGTTAAAATACATACAGACATACATTCACATGCACGCATACACACGGGTTTTTTTAGAAGACCTTCAGCTGAAGAAACTATCATCTAATCTTGCCTAATGAAGCAAGAAATCATTAATTCTGATTTTGGTTTAGAAGCAGTTCTGCCACCCACAAGAAGGGAATGACTTTTTTGTGTGTGTATTGCCCTTTATTTATGATGACACACACTATATATAAAAGTATTTTAAATGAATGGTTTCCGTAACAGAATCTAAAAGCGTACAATCTAGCACAGAGCAGTTTCTGTAAGTTCAAACAGGATTTTAAAAATGTTATTATTATGTATACATGCGTTAATGATTATTCAGTGCTTCAAGATATGAACTTCACTGCCCAGGAGGCTGTAATGTTCCAAGTATAAACATCAGGCTCCCGCAGATTTCAAGATCCTGTACACTGGCTTGCTCAGCTGAATTCTTCTGTCATATACAGCATCCATTATATATTAACTACACTTTCTTAATGCAGATGGCTGGAGATAAAACACAGTTTATAATCCAGTATCTGTGTTTTGAGAAACATTTTAAAAGCACAGCCTTATCATCACAGATTCATCCTGCCTTAAATGAAGACAAACAGGAACACTATGAAAGGCCTCCACAGTGTCTAACCTAGAAGGAAATATAACCTCTTAAAAACAAACCCGTGACAACTAAATATTTTCACTGAAACTGCTGAAACAGGTTTTGTTGGTTGGCTCCTTGATTTGTACAATGTGTGTTTTCTTTAGAGGTAATGAGATTTGGGGGATGTGTGGGGGGCTATTTTTAATTCTATGACTCATACAACATGAATCTCTTCTACAAGAAAATGTTCCAGAAATAAAAAGTGATACTCAGAATAGTAGTATGTATGAAGATGAACTACTACATTCTACAACATTGACTTCAGAAGAAACCCACTGAAAATTAAAAACGCCAACATGCAAACAGAAACATGATGCCATTTTTAAGCAATATTTTTTTCCCTTTAACCTTTCTATTATTTTATCCCATAGGATATTCATTCTCACCCCAGTATATTAGATTTCCTGCATAATGTGAACAGAAACCCTGAGAACAAAAATTACTTACATCAGTAATAGGTTCCATAGGGGGCAGGAACCGAAGGGAAGAAAAAAAAACAAAACAAAAACAAACAAAAAAAGGAAGAGGTACGAAGTTCTCTTTTTTTACCCCTTTCCTTTGTAAATTTTAATTTTAGCTCTTTATTTTTTTTTAGTTGTGCTGCTTCAGTGAAGGCAAGGTATGGTGGCGTGCAGGAAAGTGATTTTATTTTGGCAGTGTTGTTGGAGTACTGGCTTCCCTTTCAGTTCCAGTCGGGGTTTACCGAGCCGTCGGGACTAGTGCTCAGTGCCCCATAACTGCAATATCACTGCATCTCCTCCACTTTGACGATCGGAGTGCATGGCATGCACCAAATCTCTCTCTCTTGCCCTCCCAAACAGCTAAAGTCACTTGCCACCTGAACCCAACACATCAGCCATTTGGATCAAAGTGGAGCCACGGCACTCCCAGGACGAGCCAGCTCCCCCGCTGAAGACGGGGCGACGTGGGTGAGGCGACCAAACCATGGCAGCAGGGGCCAGTGGGAGCTTTTTAAGCAGGGGTGGCAGTGCCCAGCTATGATCATCGCCCACGGCAGAGCCCTCACGTTGGGCAGGACTGGAAGGGGTCCCCTGGTACCAGTGTACATCAGCGCTCTGGCACTGACGGCCACCCACGGCGTCTCCTCTCGGAACTCCTGAGAATGGTCACAACTGACTTTTATCCCACGCTAAATTATTAACTATGTGATAAACGCAAGCAAAAGTTGCTTTGGAGTAAGAATGTATGTTTTTAAGCACAAAACGTCTACCTATTAAAACATGTAACAGAAACTTACTATTTTCATTGGCTTTTGGCTTACTCTATAAACACACTGCATAGTTTTGTGGAATTTTTAGTATTATTTATATTTCTCTTCAACTCGAAAAGATGAATACAAAACCAATACAATAAGTAAAAAATGCATCCATGGTGACCAAACAACAAACTCTAAAGCACAGCCCGGTGAGTGAAAATTAACAGTTATTGAAACCACTCCATCAAAATTCTGATGCAATGTAAAAGAAAGGCTCATGCAATTAGAAGGGTCTCAATAAGTTTAATTATTTGAACTCAGTTACTCAAATCATTGAATATACATAGCAGAATGTAGTAGAATATCTCAGCCCAAAATCCTACTGAAGGCTACAGCTTTAAAGAGAGCGAGAGACGCTATGACCGATTCCTGGATTTAGCAACTTTTCTCTCTGACGGTCAAGAAACTCATGTCACCTATTATTACTTGCTATAAAAATAATACTTTCAGAGAGTTAGCTCTTACTTCCCACGGTAATTATTTCAGTATTTACTTCAACCTTAATGCTGTACACGTGCATTCCCACTATGTCACCTTACATCAGCAGCAATTAAACAAGAAGGCCTAGAAAAACAAGAAAGATACGTACAGACATACAGAAATGCTTTCTTTTCCTTCCCCTCCTATTTAAGTGCCCCAACCATAGTATGCACACAAAAAAAATATTAGTAAGGAATTTTGTAGTATTAAAACCATTATTTTTTCCTCAGAAAATACAAAATTCCAATATTGCCTGTGTGACGGCCATAACAAATTGAAGTCAAAGTAGGGGTGCGATGTAGGCAGTTGAGCTTTCAGCTGGTTCTGTGCAATGCTGCTTTGTGCAGTAAATGTTACAACAGGGACAGGTGAGATGACAGACATTCTGGCTTCTCACAGACAGAGCAGGCAAACACCCAGTACATCCACAGGTAAACATTATCCCTATTATCTCATTCTTTGTTGTGCAAAAGACAGAAACAAGAACATATGTTTAAAATTCAATATTAAAGGGAGTTTTAGACTGAACAGAGCAGAGCAAGAACCTGCTTAACAGAAACTTTCAGCTCTGCTCTCAGAAGTGAAATCTACAAAGCAGAGAGAAAGCACGATCCCGTTTGTGCCAATTAAAACTTGTATTGCACCAAAAAACAAATAAGGATGTGAAATAGCAGTCTGTATTTTCTCAAAGAAGTAACTTCAAAATACATTTGGTAGCCATTACATGTTTCTGAAAATTACAGGCAGAAAAAAAAAAGATAAAATTAAGTACCATACAGCTAACATATACTTAGTACTCTAACCCATGTAACTTCAGGAAACCGTAACTTCTAATCCTAGTCACACAGGCAATTGTTGCAAAACTGACTGTGAAAAAAGAAAACGCATCTTGCACTTGCAATGATATTAAAGGTAGAAAAACAACCCAAAAGGAATGAGCAAGAAAATAACCTAATGTCACATTTTTAATGTTGAAAAAACTTGATCCAGTGTACTCAAACCTAAAACCATAGCACTTGTCTACTCTTCCTCAGTCTTTTAAAAATATAGTAAAGTTAACCATTGCAAATTTATCTTTGAAAGGGACTCTCGACAGTCCTGACAACACAGCCAGTTTATATGTTTTCTGTTAGGACAGTTTACATCAAAATCAATCTGTGCTTCACTGTTAAGGACACCCTTCCTCCCAGTATTTTTAATTTCATGAAAATAAGAAAATAATGTTTAGCATGTCATAAAGCACAGTACTTTTGCTACACGGCTTGGAATATTATAAAATTTCTTCTCTTAAAACTTAAAGTGAACTCCTGATTCAATATTTAATGAAACTGAGAAAGCTGCTGAATGTCCCAGAAATCCTTCAACACTCTGCTCCGTGTTATTTCTAAGTCTTGTGCAGCTATAAACTAACACTGAGGCTAGATGAGATTTCAAGTAGCTAAGAAGAGTATTTTTCCATCACACAACTAAATTTTTAATTTTTTTTTTTTGCTATTTGGCAGCACTGACTTGCAGCATTGTATTGCAATTGTACATCCCAGCCCAGTACTGCAGCACTACATTGCTTAGACATAGCACTACGCTCCAGCATATTTTTAGGGTATGCAGCCAGCTCAGCTGTAAGCCTACGAACAATTTCCATCAAGCAACAAAACTAAACTCTATGCAAATATTTAACAGTTCCTAGACTGCTAAAGGCTTGAAATAATATGCATTTTTTGGTATGCTAGGAGACAACCTCCCAACAGAGATCTGCATAACACAGAGCACTCGGCAAACACACCACTGCAAATAAAGCATTGTTTTGCCTTCGTATCTTTGAATTCTTCAAATTAAAAGCTGAATGAAATACTAAGGCTTACTGTGCCTCCCCATCACAGACAGGGCAGTAGCAGTTCGTCCATTACATTAAGTTTGACTAAAACTTCCCATGCCTCACAAGCATTTCTCATCCCCTCTTGGCAGATGAAACACAAGTTCATATAAAACAAACCCAGGACGAGCTCATCCTATCTAGCTTATTTTTCAAGCTGCTAAAACTACACGGTAGCCCACTCAAACAGAAAATTTCTCAGACAATGGAATCCTTTCAAACTGCACAGCCGACAGGATTCCCCAGTTGTCAGTTTTAGGTGCGTGCCAGCACGAAATGTTCTTGAATCCAAAATTTATATTACTCACTCCTATCGATAATGTGAGCAGAAACAGAATTACATCACAGTTAACACTTACCAAAATACATTATGTTTCTCATTAATCATGCAGTCAGGATCCCACCGCTGTGTATTCAGCATTAGCTCCCGCACAGGGCTGACATGTAAAACAGAGCTCTTTCATTCTACATTATGTGGAAATTTCCCAGCACAAGAAGCATGAGTGAGCAGTGTGCCTCCTCAGGATGAGCGCTTTGCAGGCAGTCTTATCCCTGATACAATCCCACTCTGATTTAGCGTTTACTCCGGCTGCATGCTGCACTGCCCATTCTTACTGTAATCTGACTCCTCCTTCTGATGTCCTTGCTGTGCCTGTGACATCAGGACTAAGAGTACTACAAACAGATCTTTTCTTTAACCGGCTCGCAACGACATGCTCTAATATGCTGGTTAACCTAACTCTGGCTTGGGAAAAGGGAAGGGAAAAAAAAAAAAAAAAGCCCTTCTAAAAACGTACTTTTTTTTTCCCTTTTCCTTTTTTTTTTTGGTCTTGGCAGTGAATGCGTTCAGTGACATAACGTGCCCAATTACATAATCGATGGGAAAGACAAAGCATATATTGTTAGGGTAGTTTTCTTTGAAGGGCAGGCTCCAGGAGAAGCCCTGAGTGCCCCAATTCCCCAACTTCAGTAGAAAATAAAGATGCTTGACGCTTCACAAAATCATGTCTCTCTTGCTATTTTTTTTGTTTTTAAAATCAATAGTTCCAGTTCGATAAATGACTTTAATCTGAATGTTGGGTAAAGCTCAGTCTGTTTCTATTTTTAAAATTGACTGACAAATAGGTAGCTCAATATCAATAGAGCTGAACTGATTTTTCAAAGTACAATTTTTTCGCGTAAATAACAGATCAGGAGGATGGGTGATATATGACAGCAAGATTTTGTAATGGAGTTTGCAACCTCTCACTCTCCAGGTCTCCAGTGCCTTTCTGGCCCAGGTTGGTAAGAAATTAGCAGCTGGTAGATGTTTTATTGTTCTATGACAAATGGAGTGGCCCTACATTTGTTGTAAATAGGTCCCCATACAGTCCCTGCTGCTAAACAGACTAGTAGTATCTTCAGAGGAAGCAAAACCAAAGAAATATTGAACTACTCTCCACCATCTACACATAGTGCCTCCAGATGGATCTGATGCACATTGATGTGGCAGCATGCTGAAGACTACGCAGTCTGTATTTGTCCACGTATTAGGTTTGTTCTATGAATCTATAGGGGACAATTTTCCTGCTGTCAGTCTGGCATATATCACTGATAATAAACTTAAACTAAATAAAGGTAAGAAATAATGGACAATATGCTGAAGTGTTTATTTCATTATAATAGAATCTAATGGGATGAATGTTTTTACTCTACAGGAAAAAGGGTGACAGGTATAATTCATTTAAAGCTCCGTCTCATATTTATTAAAGCTCCACACTTTTCTATTATGTGAGATCCAATCACTTAGAGCAAAATTATCCCAGCAGCAGAGCAGCCAAGGAACGCTCCAATTGCAGCAGAAGAGTTAAGAGCCCTGGTGTTCATCGCCGCTGCTCATCTCTCAGTAAGAGTCCTTCGCAGCATTGCTCTCACAAGGTTTCATGCTACCCGCATTCAAGTCATGGAGATTAACCACTGCCGGGGGAACTGGGGCATGAATTTAAGTCCAGTCCCTCCCTGGCAGTCCCACAGCTCTTAATTTATAGTCTTTCTCAGTGCCCTTTCTTACTCCAGCTGCCCCCAGGAAGAGGTGTGCCTGAAAGGAGAAGTACACAGATAAACTCCAAAATAAATTGTGCTTCACAACTAAAAAGCACACAGTGCAGGAGCATAGTCTGAGGCTGCAGTGGGAAGAAAATCAAGACCTCTTGTGTGGTTCAAACTGACCAACAGCAGCCTAAGTTGAGAAAATCCTAAATCAAAGTGAAGAACCACTACCTAGAAACCCTGGGGGGCAGGGGGGAAGGTAAAAAAGAAAGAAGCCATCTACAAACCATGGCCTGTGTTTTAACTAGAAGGCTTGGATGGCAACTAACAGAGGGTATTTGCAGCACCTTCATTTTCCCCATTATCATTATAATGCTCATTGACTCCGACTGTACAAGGAAAGGCACTTCACTATAGGAGAAAATACCACTTTTAAAGGGTGGTTTAAAATACCTCAGCTGAGCTACTCTAACGTCCTCTGAGCAGTAGGTACAAGCTACTATTTGGAGCCTTCTGCAGCACGAGCATTCGCTCCCCTCCTTTCACTAAGGGTAAAAGCTCAGAGAATCAATTTGCTGTAAAATCCTTCAGCTCCTTTGCTAGCTCCAAAGTGCTTTTGCAGAGGCGCTGTGTGACGGCCTTTAGGACAGCCAGCACCCAGGCACAGCATTTGCCTGCTAGGCTGCATTTATCTTGTCAGAGAAAAGCTCAGGTTCATACTGCTGAGAGTCAACCCTGGCGAGATGCAGGCTACCTTCAGCCTCGATGTTCCTCCAAGTTGATAACACTTCGCTGATTCATCCCACCAGCTGCTCAGATGAGAGCCCACGTACAGACAACTCAGGTCTGTGTAGACATAACCATTAGCAGTCAGGCAGCAACCCCAATGCCTTTGAACATCCCTTCATGAGCAGGCTCCTCTGTTACGACACCAATTTGGTTGAGCCTGATGGGAGGTCAGCTACTCAAGAAGCACGAACAGCAAAGCGCCACATAAGCAGACATATTCTGCACCGCATGGTTCTGAATGTTATCTCCAGTTTTGTTTTGCACTTTAGGATGCAGAACAATCAGGACCATCTCCTACCTTATTGCATCTTATTTGTGTACTTATAATAAGCATACCATCACAGTAGTCAAAGAGAAACTAAAGCAAGGAGTTTTCCTTGATTTCTTTGCATTTCAAACTAGGGAACAAATGCAAGGGAGGAGGGAAAAAACACTGGTGGTTTCTCCTGGAAAAGCTTTCACAGCCACTCTGTGTCAAACTCTGCTTTCATTTACACACATACAACATTAATAAACTGAAAAAAAAAAAAAAAGGAGTTCCAAGCAAAGGATAAAGAATAAATTTTATTCCCAGAGTGGGATATTGTCACTGCCAGTGAAAGCAAGGATTAGTTTAGTGATTGCAGTCCTGAATGGCTGGTGTTTTAACTCATGCACTGAGGACTCTGCTGAACACAACTGTGGGGAAACACAGTCAGGAGCTGCATACACTTGTGCACATCTGGAGATCTGAGCAGACCCAGTCTGGACATGCAGGATCTTGCAGAGTGAATGAGCAAATTAGCCCATGATGTAAGCCCACAGTGCAAACTCCCAGTCACCAACAAGCCAGCACAGGCTAATCAGCACTTAGCTTTGCTACAGATGTAGGTCAACTGCAAAATGATCATATTCTCATGCATAGTTCACCTATAAAAACAAAACCCCCAAACTCTCGTGATCAACAATAGCATAAATATCGTGAAAAGAAGTACCTTCTGCTAAAATAGCTGCCCCACAACCTTATTTCTAAAGATAGAAATAACTTCTGCTCCCTGAAATCCTTTTTTGCAACATCTACTTTTTTCCCCCAATAGCATCTCCACCCTGATTTCTTCTGTCATGCCTCAACAACCTCACTTTGCCAATGCGTTTGCCACAAAAGGCAGATTTTCAAAATGGAAACTACCTGCAAGACATTTCCTCCTCTGTATAAACAAAAAGCAAGCTGAGAGTACACAGGTCCCAGAAGGATAGCACATCCCCATTTCCAGTGCTGGAAAAGCTACAGGTTACCTTCCATGCACTTCATGAACTAGCTGCACTATCCATGCTTTCTACTGATTTTTATCTATCCACTGATTTACACAATGCCTCCATAGTAAGTGTTAAAACCACTCGCGGGCACATCCGTTGCAGAAACCAATTAATATTTAATATTAATGCACCCAGTTAATTCCCTAGGATTCCTGGAAAACTCTCTTCCAGACCTGAAATCTCCCAGGAGGCAACTAATATTAGATTTATACCCAGACTCTTACCGGTTGGCTTTGATGAATTTCAGTTATTGAGGCTGACCACAAACCTTTTCCTGCAAACAGAGAAGCAGATCAAGGGATTCTTTGCTGGCAGGAGCGTTATAGGAGACAACAAAATACACTAGTGGCAGAATATTTTAAGTTTATGCATTACGTATAGTATGCTAAAAGATGCAATACACTTGAAAGGTTTCCAGATTTTCCATAAATAAATTTTATCTACTGCACAAAGAATAAAAATGTATTGTGCAAATGTTTCTGAAAATAAAGCGGGAGAAGCCATCCAAATCACACTTGACCTACTGATTTGCTAAAAGCAGCCCAAAACTAAAAGATTCAAAAAGGTAAAGTAGGGCTAGAACTTCTACATAATTTGGAAATTTATGTAATGCAGATACTTCATTCCTGTTAATACTACAGTAACCATGCTGCAGAAAGGAAAAAAAAAAAAAGAAAAAAAAAGAGAGTAAACAAGCCACAGTTTTATAATGCTCCAAAAGTAATTGAAAGTGTTTCCAAGTGCCTCAAATCAAATTTACTAAGTGCATTGGCTAGAAATGTTGCTTGCTTTTATTTGGGAGCCATCTGGAGTAGTTTAAGACATGCTACACAATAGTGCAGATTTTGTGATTCGTTACTAATCTCTTGAGGTTATGCTAAAGGATAAAAAGGGAAGGAACAACTTCCATTTGTGTATTTTAACTAGCCACAGAGGATCATATTTGGCTTCGCACATTGTCCACTGGCCAAAACTACTAAATGTGTTTTTTACCCTTGACTCGGAAGTGTCACTTCTGGAAATCTGCAATATTTGTCACCATGAATACCATTTAACTGCAGCTGTACCCAAAGGAACTCCGTACCACCACACGTGAATACAACTGGAGGAACTTAATTAATCTTCCTGTCACTTCCATGATGCTTTTCATTAGTTTAGCTGCTATCTGATCAGCTGCTCCATTCTCTATTGGAAATGGCTAACCAGAACCTCCTATAAAAGTGTTTTCAAGAGGTAAACAAAGACTCACCTTTGAGTCTGAGCACCTTTACAAATCTTTGCCTTGCAGACTTTATCAGCTCAATAACAGTACTTGCAGCACTGTTCTTTTTAAGCAACCGTGATTTTCTGCACACAGGACTCAAGAAATATGAAGAGCAACATTTTGGACTTTTGTAAGCTTAAAGCTAGTACCTCTAGTATTTCCTAGTTTGAACACAATGACGTAGCAATTGAAAGATCGTATTTTTCTGATTTTCCTTCCTGTGTAAATGGAGTGTTAATACATAAGCAAACAGAATGCTGACAACATAAACAGACCTTTTAGGCATTCTCACAGCTTATTTTTTTGCTAAATACCCACCCCTGACATGTTTTGCACCTCAGCATGTGACAAGATTTAAGACAATGAATGTGAATGAATACGTAGCTAGTGCAGAAGCTTCTTTGACTATGTATATTGAGAACAATTTTAAAGAACAGATGACAAGACCTAGAAGCTTGTCTGAGTCCATGTCAAAGATATCTTTTCACACACTCAAAATAAATTATTTTTTTTCAGTCCAAGAATAAAACTGGAACTTGTGGAAACATCAACACTAACACGCGTAGTCCTTCTTTTTACTCTATTTCACTTTCATTTGTTTTATTATTATAAAATCAGTATTTATTATTATATATTTCTGTACTATATTCAGTAAAATTTGTCTAATGCGGGCTTTGAGCATATCACATATAGACAATCCATCATTATTCTTGATGAGGTGAACAAATTAGTCAGCTATTCGCTTTTTCTTCCAACTTTCCAATGCTCTCTACAGTTTTGCAACATACCTTTCAAGATTAACAATCAAATCCAGGAATTATATTCTCATGATTTATATATTTACAGTATTTAAATTTAAATCTATAAATCCAGATGTTGCACTGAAAATCTGTACAGCTTTCACACTCCAGATTTGTTTTTACTCTGATTTACAGGATCCAATCCATTCATAAATCCAACCTGCATTTAGCATTTCTGATTGTACCATGAATTAGTTAAATTTGGATCTATCAATTAACTCCTTCTTAAACAGATGTGTATATGCCTTATGCTGTGTAGTGTGTTTGTTTAAGAGAAAACAGTGGCCAAAACTATGCATGTCTATTATTTCTAGTATCTTTCTCAATCAAGTAACAAGTCCCAATTAAAACCAGATTACATAGTGAAATGGTCTGTTTATACTGCCTGTTTTAACTGTCTGTTTGCATTCAGTTAAACTAAAATAGAAAAAATGTACTGCATTATTAATTAGAGACCTTTTCTTTTTACTCAGAAATGACAGTAATGCAATCATTGCACAGGTATCCATTACACTTCAAAACCAGCAAATTATTAAGAGTCCTGTACTCTCCTGTGGTTTCACATAGATAGATTTTTGGATTTTTTTTCTGGGAGGGGGTTTTGAGGGTAGGAGGTGTTTAACTGGTTGATTTTCGATTGTGAGGTTTTTTGTTTGGTTAGTTTCTGGTTGTTTTTTAATATTTTTTCTGGATTTTTTTTTTGGTTGGTTGGGTTCTATTTTGTTTTTGTTATTGTTGGCTTGCTTTTTGTTTGCTTTTGAGTTCTTTTTTCCTTAAAGAAGGCGTATCAATGAAATAGGAAGCTCCCCACAAATCTTTTGGGACTCCTGTGTAAAAGTTAGCCAGGCCTATTGTTTTTAGTCTTTAGTCCAAGTATCTGCTGCTTGATATCTTCCTTCCTTTCTTCCAGGTGTTTTGAAAGGTGCCTCAGCACACTCATAACATGAGGACAGTATCAAGCATTTTTCAAAACACAGAATAAAAATATTTATTTAACAGTTATGGCTCTTTCAAATCACTTGTAACAATCTTACTATCTCCATCTAGTGGCTTATACTATTAGGATTTTTGTTCTTAATACACTTAAAACTTTTTATTGTCCTTTGCCTTGCCAACCCCAGATTCTTTTCATTTTCTCCTTTTGGCTTTCCCTATAAATTTTCCATACTTCTTACTTCTAATTTATATCAATTAGTATTCATTTCCTTTTTAATTATTTTGTTCCAGGCTGCTTTTTAATTTCTAGTTGCTATCCTTATTTTGTGCCTAAAGTAGATGAGTCTTTTAGCCAAAGTTCTCTATTTTCTGAACATGAAATTACTTTTTTTAATCACCTAGTGACATCTAGATATCTAGGGAAGTGTCAATTTTCTTTCCAAGCCTATCTATCTTTTATTCTTCTCAAATGCTTATCCTGCTAATTTTCCTTTCAAAAATAAAACATCTTGAAGCACAAAATATGTAAAAGATTTTATCTGTATTCTATTTGCTCCTATAGAATATAATCAAATCAATTTCCATCATTTTCTTATTGCTGTACAGAGCTATTCAAAAATGAACAAAAAAAAGTAGCAATACAGCCTGATTTTATGTTTCCCAGTGATTATGAGGACACTGAACTGTGGTTTCAGTATATAACTGAAAGTGGAAAATGCCAGCAGATGCAGTACCAGTGCAGTGGCTGCAGAGCACCTTGGGCTTCATAATGGGTCAGTTGGTGGGACCAAAGCTGCAGCACAGACCTGCCACCAGGAAAGGTCACAAACACTCCCAGCTGCACAGCACGACTTTGGTGAGCTGAGATACTTTCCTTCAGCATCTGAAGCACCTGTAAGGTGCCAGCACCACATCTGGAACTAACAACAGGCAGGAGCTTAAGACACATTCAGCTTTAACTACTTAATAAGGTGGCATCTCAACTAAACTAGTGCTACAGGGCAACTCATCCCATAGTAAAATTGTTATTTGAGAGGCGGAAGATCAGTACCTCTATATGTGTACTTCTCTCATTCTGCTGATTAACAGAAGGGTATCAATACTTAGATTAGATGAAAAGCTATTAGCCAGTTACCGTTAAGTAGGAATTTCATTTCCAATAGCTATAAAACAGTTTAATCTCACAGAAAACACACATGATGTGTCTGAATTCTTCTTTAATATCCAAGGAAAAATTACTTTGGCCAGCACATTGCTATCAAAGGAAATACTAGTCAAGGATAAACTGCAATCTGTCAGAAACTGCCATGCAAAGAGGGGAGGAAAACAAAATGGTGAGAGACAAGACACAGATTTGAAAGTATAAAAAGCTGCAAGTTACACTAAGGTGTTCGACTTCTTATGGGATAGATTTGAAAAAATTGTACTGTTTTTCATTCACATCAGCGTCGAATTTGATTCACATGCCGACGTGTAAGCATTTTGCAGTTCCACACAGGCAAGCTTCACAACAGAGTGAAAGGAACGAGTTGTCAAGAAGTGAAAATATCAGTAATATTTATTTTTTTCCACAGTAGATCTCACTGTAGGTGGGATTTGACTCGGAGGCTGACACCTAAGTTTTTACAAGTACCTGCAAGCTGATATCTTATTTCCCACAAGAGTCAACGGAGATCACACTGATGCGGTCAAAGTCAGAAGAGTTATTTATCACATGTGGAAGTAGACAACAACTTTGATTGTTCAAGTAGCTGTCTAAGCTCCATTTACTATATTGAATAGAATTTCAATGATTAAAAGGGGAGCTTAGACACTTAATTCCTTCGTAGATACCTGTACACATGCACTTAACTATACATACTCTGAGAAATGAGAGCTGAATCCCAGCCAAGGTTTCAAAACCTCTTAAAAGATCTGGGACCCCTGCAGATCACTCATACCCATTGAAATTCAGCTCCATCTGGGATCATCACAGAAAATACCAACTGTGCTCAGCAACACTAAGCAGCAATTTAGAACAGAACATGAAGAACACCTGCAAGTGAAGCCAGCATGAAATTTATACAAGAAGAATTTAATTATCTCCTAAGGAATTAACTATAACATTAGCTTCCCCAGTACTTGAGAAAATTTCCTGGGTTCTTTAATGACCACACAGTGCCTCAATATTTCATCCTAAGCAAAAGATCAAAAATGTCTGGCACAGAGGAAAGTACCACCCTTGAACAACCAAACTGGCATCCTGCGATAACCTTGCTCACTAAAATCCCTATGGATTAATCTATGCTATTCATGCTTGCCATTAGGAAAAAAACAGGAGCGTGTCACAAAACGGCTGTTAGATGATATAGCCATTAAGTGTTAAGAGTGGGGAAAAAAAGTTAATATCATCCACAAGTAACTGATTTCTTTTAAATTTCAAATGCACCAGAACTTTTCTCCTAGAAGGGTAGGGGTGGCGGCAGTGGGGGAAAGTTGCTGCCTTTTAGCACTTTGTCAGTAGTGTTCAAATACATTCCTACTTGGCTTATAGTAATTAACAGTAAAAGGAGAGTTTTCATCTCCGTTCCCACCTTTTGATCTTACTGACAGAGCCTCCTGCCATTTTAATTCAGAAGGACATGTACAGCAAAAAACTCCTGTCTGTATCTGTTTCCGACTTCCTTGCTACATCTTTTTCCTGTGCGGTTTCCTTTTGATCTGCCATACCTCTGAATTTAATTACTAGGTTTGAAAACACCCTTCCCATAATAGCAGCCTATAAGTAATTCTGTCTGGTTTCCACAGCTGAACAAAAAGACCATATCCCAAAGCCAAGCACTCTCTTTAATATGTACTGTTCAAAGTCCATCTCAATATAAAATACTTTGCAATTGTATTTATGACAAAATAATTAGGAAATTAATAATATTGACACATGATAGCTTAAATAGAGTACTGTTGCTGGTTTTAGATAATTCAGTAAGTTGATTTTTAGTCACTTTGCCACTCAGTACCTCTAAAAAAATCCTAAACAAGATGTAGAGACAGAAGACACTGGACTAAGCCCTTATCTTGCACGGTTTAATTCTCTCTACTATATAAATGAATGGCACATCACAAATGAAGTGGTACATTATAGCTTAACCTCATATCCCTATAAAGCATTAACCAAAAGAATTAATCCTGAACAGAAGTACCATGATATGCCAACAGCATTCTGACTGCTTGGGCAGAGTTGACTGCAATGCAGAAGTGACTTCTAGCTCATCTCTGGGTTGCACAAAGCCATTTCATGCAAAAAGTATCCAGAGCCTGATTTATCCTGCTAAAGATAACTTATCCATAAGCTGTTGATAATTTTTGTAAGGACACACTTTTGATTACTTATCTACCCCTTCCTTCCTTGATCACTATCCACCAGAGTGTTTAAACAAGTAATTATTTTTACATTAAAATCCACACGGCCATATCTCATTTTCATTTACATCCCTTAAAACTAATGGCTTTAGGGACAAATTCAGGAAGTACCATACACGAATAGCACAATGCTGCATAAAGCACATACACACATTCCTATGCACACATACATAGGTTCACCCATATGCATGAACTGTAACATGACAGCTCTAGATGCTTTCTCAAATGTGTAACTGGCTTGCTGCACAGGTAAACATCCACATTAGGATTCCTGTTTCCCCATCTTTCTCCTTCATTTCTGCTCAAAGTGATCTTTTTTGATAACTGAATAAGAGGCTAATCAAATTTTAGAATTAGGAGTGATAAAAGTTGTATCCTATTGTACTAGGTTTTTACTTTCTAGTCAGTATCCCAGAGGCATTTGATTAGAATGAGAAAGAAAAATTATAAAATGGTCAAAATTTTAGCAAGTTGCAGTATGTTATTGTTAGGAATTTTTCTTAGTAAAGTCCTAGTGGGTTCCTACTCATTGCTGCTGGGGATAAAAATTTATCATACTGATTACACTTCTGTCTTCTGGGCCTCATAAATGTTCTAGTCAGGTTAGAAATCTCTTTTTTTCTCAACTTTGTTGAATATCCCAACCAATGCATAGGGAAATTTGGAAAGAATGATATTGAACCATGGTTTTAGTCAAGATCCTTGCAGAGGTTCTTCTACTGGGCAGAAGTGCATTGAAAGTCCACCTGAAAGATGGGTGGATTAGTCCCAGCTGGAGGTTAACCAGCAGTCCTGTAGGCTACCCAAGGCTCATTCCCACTTACACAAGTATTAATATCTATGGCTCTGATACAGAATCAATAGGATTATTGGGGCATTATGAGAACAAGATAATCACAACAGAAAACGTTAAGGTGAGGGAGGAAAAAACAATGAGCTGTAATTATATACGTTAAGCAAGCAAGACTTTGCAGACCAGTTGACCAAGACTGCAGGCTATGACCCCAAAGATAACCATATATGCGAAAGGAACCCAAGAGTTTGCCAAAAGGACAACCATGGGAAGGCCACCAGGGGTCTTAGAAGACCATCAAAGACCCTTGGAAAGACCAATGAGCATGCACAACGAGGGTGGAGCTTATGATAATGATTTTCGGGAATTAATTTGAATATATATGATTATTCTGGGAAATGTAGTGAATATGTATGATTTTGGATAATATAAGCATCTCTTTAGGTGCTATATGGCATGACCGACAGGTGAAATGATCCTCTGTGCATCTGGTGCCGCAATAAAGAATACCTGCCTTTTAATACTATATTGGTGTTAAGAGGTTTTATTCCCGATTTGAGTGACAGCTCAGTGGTACATGCTTCACCTCCCATCACCTGTCCTCATCCACGCATCACATGAATTGGGACTACTGTTTTGTATTTTCTTGGCAAGTGCTTTAATAAGCTTCCGTCTGATACTATGAATGTTCAGATCCACAAAGACTCCAAACTAGGACAAAGACTACTTTCAGGAAAGTTCTCTTGTTGACAGTTGATCACCAAGGATAGGAAAGATCAAAGACAAATGTCTTGGTCTGAATCAAGACAAACAAGTAATTAAAAGTGTCTCCAACATCCAGCTAACCCACTTACTAGTCTACTGGTGGGGTTTTTTTGTGGGTTTTTTTCTTTCCTCCTGCGATAAAAATTCAAACATACAGTTAAAACACAATTCCTGACTGAGAAACTTTACCATAAAATATATAGTTTCCTGCTAACAGGCATTTTTTTTTTGATAAATAATAAAATGGTGTGAGTTGTTTTTACGTATTGGGTTGGGCGCAGTGAAAGGTGGCAAAATGTATTGTTACTTATTTTTTTAAAAATATTATTTATTCAGTTTTCATTAGAATTAGATATTTTTTAATTTTAAAAAACTAGAAAATTAAAGAGATTGAAATAAGCTTAAAGCAACAATAATCACAGAGGAGCATAGTTTAGAGCCTTTCAGGTAGTATTTTACGATGAGTACTTTCAAGGTTTCTTTAGAAGAAATTTACATAAAGTATTACCTAGCAATACAAAACAGTAAACTTGAAGTGCAGATTGTTCTTTACATATTACATGACTACTTAATCTGATTTTCCAGTTGAGGAGCAAATAAACCAGTCTTTTGGTCTTGCTGTTGCACATACTACATTTTTCATAATTTTTCTGCTGCAGTCTTTTGCCCTTTTGTAGAGAGTCACTTTAAACTTTTCACATAATATTTTCTAAGGGAAGGTCAGATATGAAAGGCTACTAATGGATTAGCCTTTGATCTTTTTTCCTTGGCTTACGTGCTTTCAAGCCTGTTAGAAGATTTTGTAAAATGACAAATGCAAGAGTGACTGACTGAACAAGAAACATCTATTGCTATGAAAGGGGACACCACAGGAGGCACAACAATTTTTACCTAAAAATTACAAAATATTTCATTTATGAAACTTTAAAAAAGGCAGATATTAAGTATCATTGGTATACATACGTATGTATATTTAAACATATCAGAGATACCAAATTGTGAGATAATGAAAGCATATTACTTGAATCATCAAAGCACGTACATTTCAAGGGAGGCATAATTAGTCATTTCTGATGACTGGCTAAATACTATAAATACCACTTCACTGTCAGTCAGGGGTCATGCCATGAAGCTGTTGAGGAACAAATAAAACCTTTCAGCAGGGGCAGTCTGACTGTAAAGCTTCTCCAGTGGGAAGCATTGCTATCCAAATAGTTCTCTCCCTTTTTGATCCTAAAGACCCTTTCAACTCAGCAATCCAAATGACCCTCACTCATCAACAGCAAAACTCTGGCACCCTTTCAGAGGTCTCCTCCACCGGCATCAAGATATGCTTCACAGAATTAATATTTCTGTACCTTGACTGACAAAGTCCCAATTTACCAGATTTGAGGCACTAGTAACACCAAAAAAAAAAAATAAAAAAATCAGAGGACATTAACATTTATGATATAATATTAATTTTGTAAGTGCCGTTGCATTTTCAGCCAGCTGATCTTACAAGATGTATCTCCTTAGTTCACAAATGAAATGTGAGTTTAAAATATAATTAGAAAGATTACTTGCAAAAGAAGGCTGAACCCCTGGAGCTCTTGATTCTAAGGCAGGATTCAGATCACACTATCTCCCATCATATAAAAAAACAATAAAACCAACTGTAAGGAAGCAGGTACATAAAACCTATACTCACGTCTCATACTGCTGAAGGAATATAAATAAAATGCTTTATTATCTTTTAAGAAAACAGTGGTTCACATATTCTTTATACTGTGTTCACTTACTTTTTTTTCTTGTGGGAAAAAATAAATTAAAAAGGGTTATTTTCTCCTAATATAACTTCCAGAGGCTCACTGAAGCTACATTGGGGTGAACTTGACCCAAATTGTGTCAGGAGGAGGTTGTGCTTGCTGATAATGGAAAAGGTCTCCTGTTCATTATGTCACTATTGAGTAGCTTTCAAAAAAATGCTTGCAAACAATTGTTGTCAGCTTTCAAATGCAATTTTATAATACACTTGTGGCCTTCAAACATGCTATGTTTTCATCCTTATCACCACATTAAATCACATTGCCAATAATGTCTTTCGAACAAATTTGAATTCTTCAGGCTTGAATTTAATTACATTATGTAAACTAGAAAATGTCTTCAGTGTGCTTTGAGGGAATAGCTTATCTTGGCAATTGTTAAATTCTGTTTTGTTTAAAATATTTGCATTTTGATAACTTCATTCTGCTGCATACAGCATTTATTGATCTTTCTCAGGAATTCATTTTCAATACAGTGCATTCTATTACTCTTCCATAAATCCTCAACTAGAAAGTATCCTTGCACAGCATTTAAAGAAAAATAAATTAACAGGTTTGAGAGCATCAATACTCTTTTTTAAATTTTATTACAGCAATTATAAAATCGGGAAATGCATCCCTATGCGTTCTTTTTCTTTGGACACAGTACTTTGGAGTATAGCAATAAGACTTTAGTTAAAATTTTTCACAGCAGAAACATAGTTATGTGGTATGCTGCTGGTGTATGGAAGTTTTTTTCCTTTCTGTATTATGACTCATTTACTACCTAGATTGACTGATTCAGTATATGTTTTGTACTTGTTGGGCTTTTTGTTTGTTTTGTAGGGGTTTTAAAGTATTTTCTGGAGATCTCTTTTTGATTCCTCATCTGCTGCTCTCTTTGTCTTCTCAGTCTTCCCCGTCCCATCATTCTCCATTCTCCCTCACACTCACAGCAGTGAAAACTACATTTTCAGACACAATCAAAGGATGTTTTTTTTCCCTTTCATACTCATTTCACTGAATGCATCTAAATGTGGAAGCATTTTACAGTCAATCAAGCCAACTCTGCCTTCCACCTGCAGCTGAATGAAGCTCTTGAAATGCACAGAAGACCAATTCCAATTAGGAGGATCACAAGCAAATCCTGCATAGGTTTTCATCATCTTATCTTATGGAAAACATATATATGTCTAACAAAGATAAACAGATTTTCACGTACTTCCTAATTGAAAACCAGATCAGTATGCGAAATATCTCCCATCATAGCCCAATGTTACCAAATGTTTCCAGCATGCAGCTTCCGTGGCTGCCAACCAAGCTGTAAACATCTAGCCAGTCTAAGCAAAAGCATTGCTGTGAAAAGTCTTCCTTAATAACAGAATCACTTATCAAGGTCTAGATCAAAAGTAGTATTGACAATTATTTGATAACTTCATTCTGCTGTATGCAGCATTTATTGAGGTTTCTCAGAAATCCATTTTCAATATAGTGCATTGTATTTATTTTCCAAAAGTCCTCAAGTGAAGCATATTATACATCATTTAAGGAAAAAATAAGTTATCAGTTTTTTTGAAAGCATCAGTTTTTATTTTTTCATAGCAGTTAAGATAGGGAAATGTATTCCTATGCAGTTTTTTAACTGTGTACACAATACTTCAGCACAAAAGTGCTGTAAGGTGATATTACTTGCTATTATTGCACGTAATAGCATCCTGCTAGTATCTTAGCTATTCTTCTAAAGATAATAAATCTCCCTTTCAATATCCACACTAAATTCTGCTATCAGATTCACTGGTACGGTGGATCTCAGACAAAAAACAGAAATGAAGGATTATTGCAGCCACAGGGTGGAAATTTTGATCCTCTGGATATTCTCACTAAGTAAATAGTGCTCAGCTGCACACCACATCTGCTCTGGCACAAACGTGCCCATAAAGGGATATGGTTTTGGCCAAAAAGAACACTTTTTACAGAATTTTGAATTCTACTACATTTCCAACAGTTAAAATATAGGCCAGATAGTTTTGGAAGCTTTCTCAAATAAGCAAATATATCAGTATATTTGTAAACAGTTCTCATTGCAGATATTGACATTGAAGTATTCTATACGCTTTTGGGATTTGAGTTCTTTCATGTAGTGTTCGATAATTAAAAAGATAATCCCTGTTTCCACAAGTTTCAACGAATTTAAAGGAAAACTGGATCTTCTATCACTCTCTTCAGTTTCCACAGCATAAAAAAAAGTCACGCAAAACAGTTTTTAAGATTAAGTTTTGTGCTTAAGTTACATTAAAACCTGGAATACATTGGGCTCTTTGGGTTGTTTGGTTTTTTTTTTGCTGTATTAGGTCAACTTACAGAAGATAAGAAACAGAATAAACAGCCAGAATACCTATTATTTGAAAAGGACAAAAAATTTCACGGTTTGCTCTTAGACTATGCTGTAAAGAAATAAGCCATAGGCTTGCTTTTAGATAATTATTAATGTAAAATGCTCCCACCAATAAGCAGGGATATATAATTTTAAGAGTACATAACATGTAAACACGCAAGAAGGCACGAAAGACTTTAGCTTCCACTTTCTTCAGGAACTTAATCACTTAATTTTTGATAACAGCTACAAAAACCGTCAAAGTGGCTCATGTCAGCTGAGCAACTCTCAGCACCTAGATAGCTGCCATCTAAATAATCATAAAATTCTTTAGCAATGTTGGCCTCAGTCCTTACTTGTAATCTGTACAGAGAGGAAGCTGATGATAAACATAAAGTGACACGTAATACCTAAGTTACACATTTTTGTTGAATAACTCACATATTTGGAAACCAGTTACGGCACCGAGTTACAGATTTTCAGCCATGATCAGCTGAACCACATCAGTCAGTGTGGTTCATATAACTTCGGCGAAGTATTATTCATAAACCTGAATCAGAAACAAAGCCCTCTGAAGAACATCTGCTGCCTCTGCTGAATCATTTCATGTCAGGTACTGCAAGTCACAGTCACATTGGTGAGTCAGGCTGACACATGGATTGCATTAGTTCCAAAGAGGATATTAAAAAAACAAACTTCTGACAATCGTTGCTGAAATAAAAGGAAATCCTTCAGAAAGAACAAAAAAAAAAAACAGGTATGATTAATCATTTTATGTGTCTAGTATGATTTTTTTCCTGCTTTTATATTGAAGAAAGAATAAACAATTAGGTTGGGTGTACTTCTGAAATGTAGAAGCCTAAATTTCCTTACAAGTCATCCCATCTCTTCCATTGATATTGGACCAGCACATAAGAAAAATCAGCCTCCAGGCTAAACTTTCACAAACAAGCCCTTCACTTAAGCTTGCCCAAATGCAGAGATTAACCCAACTGCTAGTCATTTTTTTTGTGTCTGCTACCTCTAGCTATCTCTGTGCACAAACATTTCTTCCATCCTTTGTCAAAGGAGGAACTAAAAGACCATCCATCTTCTCTGTCATTTGGATCTATAAGTTTTCTAAAAAAAACCCAAACCACTGGTAGTTCATTGTACATTCTTATTGTGCTCCAAACGGTGAAGACAGAAACAACAGGACTGCTGCCCTTTTAAAAAAAAAACAGAACAGCTGAAGCTATTGCATGATCTCTGCTTTCACTGCACAATCAATCTCTAAGAACATGGTATAGAAATAAATAAATGGAAAAATAATTAAATAATTTAAAGTACGTAATGAAGCACAAAGAACGCAACATATAATCGAAAAGTTATTAGAAGCAATTGCTCGAAAAACTCAGGAAGGCTCACATTGATAACTTTTCTCCTGATTCTCTATAAACATAAAGTTATTTAACTTGAGCTTGGTATAGCAGTCACATATCAAGTAGCTAGAAAATTGCTGTTAGCACCAGCAAGTCACTTGTGCAGAAGATATGGAAAAGTGTACTGTGATAAGCTGTACAATATGGATCTAAACACAGCACACCTGAAAGCAAGCAGTGAAACCAACAATTACAAGGCATATCTGTGTAGATATGGCCACAGAGCAGGATTAACGTCCGTCACAGCCTTCTGCTCTCGCGCAGAACACGGACAGCCAGAGGAGCAATCCACAGATCCACCTTGCAATAGGATCAGACAAAGGGAAAGAAAAAAAGCAACAAAAAACACCCCACTGAAAGCAAACAAACAAACAGACAAACCTAACAAAAAAGGGACCGCAAAACCGCTTTAATATTCTCTTGGAAGAGGCAGAGAAGACAACGATTTATTAAATACAAGCACATATGAGAGAGCCTCCAGAGACCAGATTTATAATAATTACTACTTCTACTGGCACTTTCTAGCCTTTTAAACTTTGAAGAGAAGGATGAGGGAGAAGGTCACACACAAGAAAACATTTGTCATCCTCTCCTCTGATTCTATGATAAAATAATTTCTCTTGTAATACATTGCAAAGCAATATACTTCAGTTCCCAAATTATACTCTGTTAACATGAAAAATACTGGAAAAGTGCACTCTCATTTTCCCCCCTTTCAGATCATTGTTCCTTCAACTATTTCATTTATGTGAATTTTTGGTTTGAGTTCATATGAAAAAACCCAACCCCAAAAGAGCAAAACCCCCACAAACAAATGCCTGGGGATAAGCAAGTGAAATACTATACAGCAAAAATTATCAGCCTCTTTCTGTTATGCTTGCCTTTGACAGCAAGCTATTTGGTAGGATCCACTCAGGACTGCACTGGTCATTTCCTGCCATCGGTCTGATTTTCATTTTTTTTTCCAGTCTTTAGCTTTCTGCCCAAGGGAAGATCTCTCCCAGAGAAAGTGTCTCACAAAATATTCCTATGTGTTCAGTTTACCATGCATAAATTACACTCGGGTAGACAAATGCCACAGTCACCTTAGGAGGCCAATCTCCTGGTTTTACTTCCCATTCCCAATGCAACAGTAATGCTGATTTTACATCACATTTCACCGTGCTGGATGCAGCCCCTGAAAAATATCCCTTTTAAGTTGGCAGAAACTAAATGATTAATATAGTACTGATTGCAGAGTACTCTGCAGGCAGAGAGTTGCCACACTATTGGTTGCCATACCCTATCAACAGTCAGCTCTCTGGCAGATTAATCTGAAGCCTAATACACATAAACTGCCTCACACATTCTTAAACAATAGTTAATGGATTATTCCTCAGACAGAACAAGTTACTGAGGATAAAATATGTGACCATCAAAAGAAGTAATTTTTCCCTATGCTAGAATTTCTCATCTAAGTATATAATCACTTGTATTCTGCCTACACGATTGCACACTGAGAGTTCATTAGCTTTATACATAACGCTTTTCTATTCATAAAACCATGCAAGAATTCAATATAAATACAGTGTGTATAAGTCTAGGCCATTTGTAACCCGTCTTGAATTTAAAATCACCTTCGTATTTCTGTGTGATGTTGCTGAGCTGGACTATGCAAACCATTTCAGAACAGCCTTAGGAATGTGCCTTAGCCATTTGACAACGATTAAAGAATATAATCCAAAGTGGCGCCTGCATTATGAACCACAGTAATTTATGGGAACTCCCCTGTTGCTGCTTATATACAACTACCATTAGTTTTAAACATGCTCTTTCTTTAGAAGGAAACAGTAAAAATAAAAAATAAGAAAAAGAAAGATTAGATCAAACACTTATTTAATTTTACTTCCAATCTAGGACTGCTGTGAATGCCCCATTCAGCTTTAAATCTTTAACCTAAGAAACATCATCTTTTACCCTACTAAAAGTTAGAGCTGGGGACATGGATTTGAAGGAAATTTTCAAGGCTGTTTTCTCTATCTCAAAAGTTAAAGCCCTTCCCAGAATAATTTGATTGACATACATAGAGTGAAAGTATAGATTGTAGACAAGCCTTACAGAATACATTTTTGCCTCTAGCAGGCATTATAGACCTCACTATGGATTTATCAGGATTACCAGACTAATTTAGCTGGCTATCTATATTTTTTGTACAGGTGCTTATCAGTCTACCATAAGAATATTATCACCTAGTACAGTTTGGGTATTAACAGCTAGCAACTCTGTATATTTTTCTAGTACTAGGTTGGAGGTTTTTTTAAGTTGAAACAAAAAATATCACTTGTAGTACAAATTTCTCAACAAAGAAATTGCCAATAAGCTCCCTTGAATCAATTTTCCAGAGAAAGACAATTGTTTTCAACATTGTTTATGCAGTTTCTCCTTTTTATCTGATATAGTGATTAATAAAAAGTTTCACAAAACACACATGCAGAGCTAAAACAAAGTTAACAGTTGATTTCTTAGTGCACAATTCAGCCATGTTTAAGCATTTCTTCATAGAGTCATCAGCAATCAATGCTGCTGCTGCTGTATTGATGTTTACCTCTGCTGTCTTATATGAATTTCTATACAGCATGTCACGAGTTTCTTTTGAGAACAGGGAGAGATTAATTTCAATATATCGGAAATTCTTGAAGTGCAGTGCATCTTGTAGCCACGTGACTCCTATTGTTGATACCTGTCAGTGACACTCAGCTGAGTTCTTTTTGACCTGTTGGAGAGCAGCATAGGGGAAAGGGACCTGGGAGTCCTAGTGTGCAGCAGGGTGACCATGAGCCAGCAATGCGCCCTCGTGGTCAAGATGGCCAATGGCATCCCTGGGTGTATTCTTCTAATAGTTAGGTCGAGAGAGGTTCTCCTGCCCCTCTGCTCTGCCCTGGTGAGGCCACATCTGGAATAGTGTGTCCAGTTCTAGGCCCCTCAGCTCAAGAGAGACAGGGAACTGCTGGAGAGAGTCCAGCGCAGAGCGACAATGATGATGAAGGGAGTGGAACATCTCCCTTATGAGGAAAGGCTGAAGGAGCTGGGTCTCTTTAGCTTGGAGAAGAAGAGACTAAGGGATGACCTCATTAATGTTTATAAATATGTCAAGGGGAAGTGTCAGGAGGATGGAGTCAGACTCTTCTCAGTGATGTCCAGTGACAGGACAAGGGGTAATGGGTGCAAGCTGGAACATAGGAGGTTCCAGAAAAAACATCAGAAAAAACTTTTTCACTGTGAGATGACAGAGCACTGGCACAGGCTGCCCAGGGAAGTTGTGGAGTCTCCTTCTCTGGAGACATTCAAAACCCGCCTGGATGTATTCCTGTGTGACCTACTGTGGGTGATCCTGCTCTGGCAGGGGGCCTGGACTAGATGATCTTTTGAGGTCCCTTCCAACCCCTGACATTCTGTGATTCTGTGATTAAGAGCACAAATGCTTGCCTCTTTATTCCAGCTTTTCATTAACAGCAACTTCATTGGTTTCCATCACCAATGGCACTACACTTTTATATATGCACATATACTCAACTATTCCTAGATGTGAGCAAATGAAAAACATCTCCAGCATGACAGTAGCGTGTTTTGGTCTGGCAGCTTTTGTTATTCATTAAAATGACTGGACTAATCTTCCACTGGTGCTGCATTACACTAAGAATCAAAAGTCTCACTTCAAAAAACATAGTGACTGCCCATTAGACAAATTTTAATGCTTTAATGCAAAAGTCTGCACCTCATCAAATGTATTAAAATCATGTCCACTTTCAGTCAGTATATTAGCTCAGAGTTGGGCTAATCTGGTACACTAGTGGAGGGAAAAAGTCCACCTTTAAAACTGCCTCCTATTGTGCAGCAGTGGTGTTCTGGAACAGGAATATACTAGCTGCAACAGAATAATAAGGCTATTTATATCTTTAATGCTTGATAACTCACAAAACTAAGTTACATCTAAGTAATTTTGGGGGCATTAAAGCTGTTCAGTGTCTGCAGAATAAAAGTATGCTAATGAACTAAACATTTTTTGTATATATAAATGAACATTATCTCTCAAACCAGAACCAAATTCCCTAGCTAAATCTCTGAATATAATTTCCTGAGCTTGTGTGAAGTACTCCTTTATGTATGATTATTATTTTAGTAGCTCTGCTAAAAAAGTAAATCTCCTACATTCATTAAAAACTAATAGTTGCCTTTTAAGCATATTACTGCAAATATATTTATCCCTATCACAAGGAATCAGGCTATGCTTTGCTGACTTTCATTATCAGAAAATAGTCTCATTTGTCTTTTTTTTTCCAGAGGAAGTTTTGTTTACTCAGTTATACTTTAAAAATTAAAACTAAGAGCAATTGTAAAATATAAATTAAATTGCACGTATTATTACCCATGAATGTACAACAAGCAAAGCTTTTAATTGCCTTTTAGATTTATTACTTTCTAAAGAAAAAAATTGTTATTCTTCACAAATACACATGGGTTATGATACAAACATTCATTAGATTCAACTAACAAATACTGTAGAATTAGAGAATTGTTAAGGTTGGAAGACCCCTAAGATCATCAAGTCCAACTGTCAATCCAACACTACCATGATCACTAAAGCATGCCCTAAAGTGCCACGTCTACACATTTTTTTGAATGCCTCCGGGGATGGTGACTCCATCACTTCCCTGGGCAGCCTGTTCCAATGCTTCACAGCTCTTTCCGTAAGGAAATTCTTCCTAATATCCAATCTAAACCTTCTCTGTCACATCTTGAGCCCATTTCATCCTATCGCTAGTTACTTGGAAGACAAGACAAATTTCTTTCTTGATTTCTAATTTTCCAACCTACCTGGCATTTAGCACCAGGCCCAAAATAGCAAAATACCTTAGTGCTTCAAGAACATAAGGAATGGATTTAATACACCTCTACGAAACAGGAAACTAAAGCACACACGTATCACAGTCTGTCCTCCACTACAGCAGATATTTCACATGCAAACAGAGAGAAAATATGTGCAAATAAATTGCTGAAGGAGTCTACCTATACGAAAGTCAGCTTGAAGAAAATAAATGTTAATTTGGGTATTTTGATCCTCAGACACCAGGTACAGTAAGTTGTTGCCATTATTACCTGAGCTGTACTTGAAACTGCTGCATTCCAGACATTCAAGGGGAGCTTTCCTGAGATATCGTCACTTGCAAAAATTAAAAGCTGACAATTCTCTCACATTTATATAGACTTTTAAAATAAGTAAATAAATAAATAAATTCTGCCATGGTACTCAGTCTTGAACTGTGTAAACAGACCTATTGTGTTCATGATTAAAAGGCATGAGGCAAGGTGAGTCATGCCATCACCAACCAGCCCCTTAGGTTAGAAACATCAGTGTTTCGTATGGATGTATACAGGTATGTAACTAACAAAAGTTATGGAGTTACAACTTATAGTTAATGCCAATTTTCATGACCAGATTATTCATACCCTGCACAATTTCTGTGATAAGCTATGGATATGGCAGAGACTGTAAAATTTAGAAAATGGTTGTACAATCAATACCTTTATTGATTTTAGAAGACTGATAGCAGTCTTGGAAAGCCGACAAGGGGGAAGCCACCGGAGACAGAGAAATGAACTGATGAGGCACAGCAATAATCCAAAACAAGTCAGCAAAAGGCAACAGCCATACACCCTCAAATCAACAGCATAAGACAGGTCAAAAGTGCCAAAAGTTGAGGGTGGGGGAACCCCCATCCCTGATCAATTGATCAAAAATTCTCATTGTGACTGCTATTTAGAGCAGCCTGGGACAATTGGCTTCAGGCTCCCACCGTGAGGTTTAGCATCCCCTATAGGAGTGCCTACCAGTTGAGTTGTTCCCCTTGGCCCAAGGCTAAAATTTACCTCAACAATCCTAAGAATTGTAAAGAAAATTATTTTGCCTATGATAACCTTTAAGGACATACTGTTTATTTTGCTTCCTCAGCTTTTTTCTAAATATAACAGTAAAGACTGTAAACTTCTACTTTGCCTGAATTCGCAGTATTTAATTTTTTAACCCATAAAACTTGATTAGTGTGAGAAATCAATGTTGCTTAAACATAATACACGTTAACTGGGTCCAAGTGTTGTAGAGAGATAAACCCACAAGAGCCTGCAAACAAGTCTGTAAGTCTCAGCAACTGCAATATGTTTTCCGTCAAGGTGCAAGAACTAGTTTGAGGATGGATTTATCAAGCCCTAGGAAAAGTTTCCCCTACCAAGTGTAGCGCCATCCCTATGATAACTTTTAAATGAGATGAAGCCACGTAAAAAAAATCTAGCAGTGAGAGGACCTGTAACACTGTTAACTTACTTTCTTTGCTCAGGAGAGAAGAGATATAGGACTTGCTACAGTTCCTTCCCAAATATAAGCTTATTGTATTTCTTGTCCCAGCTACCCTCTCCTTGTGTCCCCTGTTGCTCATTTCCTAAATTGTGTGTTAGAGATAACACACTAGATATGCTGTACTTTCACATTCTTTGTAGCTTTGATAAGTGCAAAAAAAAAAAAACCTACAATGAGCTTATTTTAATAGAGAACAACAGGAAGGCACACAATCTCAATGAGTGTAGGACAGAATACCAGGGAAGATTCTAAATGCTACGTGTATGCTATACTGAACAAATGTGAAGTCTTCTATTTTTGTAGTAAAATATGAAATTTTGAATGAAATTTTGTGTTTGACAACCCACTCCCAACCCTGATTCAGCCCAATGACATTTTTCTGTGTGCATTTTGTAATCACACTATGTTTGCGCTGTACAACTTGGTTTAAAAAAGTTAGGAAAAGCCTACTGGACTTATGCTAAACAATAGACTTGCAACAAAGCATCTTCATTATCCTCTTTCCAATTTCCAGATAAAGTAATACTTGAAACACAGCTAGTATAATTGCTGAATAATGATTTAGATTGCATAGTCAAGGAAATCCTGCCAGTAATCTAAGGTCAGCACTCTCCTAACACTGAAGTTTTCCAGTACAAAGCCTGCAATAAAGATTTCTTTGGTTGACATAAGAGTATTTAAAATAAATGGGTAATCTTAAACAAAAAAAAAAAAGGCTCCTAAACTTTTAATCCTGCTCAGATATGCAGTCCGCATCCACTCTGAGGATGACATCCTGACTCCAATGACAGCATTTAATCCGACATTTCCAGCAACACCACACAAAAATCATTTACTCCTAATTTACCATACTACTTTTTTTTCCTCCTTCATCTTCCCCTCTAACCCCACATTTGTGATCAGCTTGGCATTGATAGGAATTTAATTTTCCAGTATTTAATTAAAAAATAATTCAATTCTGTGATAAAGAAATACTCTAAAATTGCTATCTTTCTTGTATATGCCTGAACTTTTATTTTATGAACATGCTTTGTCAATAAAGAAGCCTTTTGTTTTATTTTATAGAGAACCATATTTATTCCATAGACTTTCACAAAATATTATATAGAAAACTTGCAAAATCTGAAAAGCTTTTCTCTTTCTAATATTCTGCTTTGGAAGAAGTCACCTTTTACCTAGAGCATAATATTTTATTTCTTTTGCTGTAATTAAGAGTTTGTTTTCCAGACAGTATGACTTCTGAATGACAGAAACTATTTGAAAACGACACCAAAATACTACATTTTTTATAAGCACTGCAAATATATTTAAAACATCAAAATAAATTACTCTTGATACTTCTTCTTGATACTTTTGATAATTCTAAAACAAAAGGCCTTTCCATTATGAAAAAGTAGAAAGGCTTTCCAAGCATTTGGAAGATAGTTCTTCTAAATTAACTTTCTCAGCCTATCTTTGTTTTTTGTTGTACTGTTTTAAACTAATACTGAGAAATTCCTTAGAGGATGAGGAATTCCACAGCAAGGATACACTGTCCTCCAGTTTTCTTGTAGGTTCTCAAGTCCACATCTTGTAGGACTAGGGATCATGACTTTTCTTTTGAAATTGCCTCAGTGAAATACTGAGTCCACTGTAAAAAATTTTACTTATTATGAGGAAAAGTACCCTTACACTCTATGTATGTAAAAGTATTGATTGCCATGAAATTTCAACAAAACCCAAACTGCAGGAACTCTATGAAACATCTGTGTGGAAGTATTTCATATTTCGTACTCTAGGGTAGTGGCTTTACCAACTACTGTCCAACTAATGTAGAGCCTGAATGGGGTCCATACGCAGGATTTGCAGAATCAGGAACCACCAGCAGACACTTCTGTTACTAACAGGATAACTCAGTGCAAGAGTCAGAGAGGAATTTTATGACGATGTGTTGTGTCTCTACAGTTCTCAGCAGAATGGTAGAGTTCCTTATGAAATTTAATACTAAATCCCACTAAAATAAACTTGTAGGATCTTCAAGGCTTTTTGCTATCTGGATATCAAATGATCTACTGGAGCCTCTCATTAAATAAAATGTGGAATAATCTAAGTTAGGTGTTCAAGACTTATTGAGAATAGAGAATCATGTATTTTAAATTATGAATATACCTGTCAACCCTTTTATTATGAGTCTTTCATATTGCCTAAACAACTTAGAATGGCAGTTACTTTATGATCACTATATATGGCAGTGGTGAAAACTGAAAGTCAAAGCGCAGACAGAAATTCAATCATTTGTTTAAAAGACTCAGCTACCACTTCCCTACAGAACTTGATTCACTATCATTTCTGACATTGCTTCCTACAGTTGCCATTCAAAATTTATAGGAAAAAAATTTCATTTTCACTGAATGGATCCAACCTGGTAGACTTCCTGTCACCTCAAAAAGCATGCAGGCAAAGGCAGTGTTTAAGCAACAGACACTTTCAAATAAATAATGCAAAGCACTTGAAGCTACCAGTGTAGCTGGCAGAGACAACATACTGTTTATATAACCTGTCTGGCTTGACCCAACAAATATATTAGACTTCACACACTGTGCAGACAAATAAAGTACACAAGGAATTACGGTCATACCTCTTGAAACTTATTCTTACAGAAATAAACATATTTTGCAATATCTATTGCTTTGGTAGTTACATCCTATAACTCACTGAACAATGAAGGCAAAGTAAAGCTAATATGCCTTCATAATAAAAATGTTGTTGTAACTTTCAGGCATTGTAAAGGTTACCAAATAGAAGCTTAGCCACTTTTGAGAAAATACAGCAGACTGTCTGGTTAGTACTTCACATGCTATCCTGAGAGAGAGGCAGGTTACACAATGTGTGTGGTAACCCCACACTCTTGTCTTCTTGCCTGTAAATACTATGAGGTAAGCCCTTTTTAAAACTCACTTGTGCCTTTCATCTTATATATCTTTGTTCACAATGCTAAGACAAATTAATCTGTAAATACAGAAGGATGAAGTAAAACAAGTAGTATCATACAGGCTGGAGATTCATGCCATTGTAGATAATATTCTAACATTTTATTTAGTATTATTTAGTATTACTCAGTTTTCAATAATTTAAATTAATGAGTAAAAAACCCCCAGCATCTAACTACAATGGTTTTGTAGTTGGTGTCACATTAATGTGCATCCCATTAGACCCAATAGTTTGCTTATTTTTAATCTATGTGACTGAAATGTGGAAGGAAAAATAAAGCCAGAAGCAAGCATTGACTGGTGACCAGTGAACAATTATGCTGTGACAGACAGAAATGTAAGTAGCATGTGAATCATTCAAGTTCAAAAATGTATATGCAGTAAAGGTGGCATAACATCTTGCTAATTGCCCAGGAGACCTTAAGTTCCAGTTTTCTCTAGACAATACATGAATTTAGTTGAGTCAACAGAAGTTACGCATGCCTGATAACACATTTATATCTAGATTTCTCACTCCATAATTCAACAGCGAAAAGGAATAGCAATCTATTTGCCTATAGCTAAATTTTCTTCCTACATTTCTAAACCTTGCAAGGCTCAGAACTGTCCCTCTGGATGTCACAGATCCGTTTCCCCCAACAAATTACAAAAGAACATGCCTGTGTAGGAATAGAAGCAGACGGATGGTAAGTTCAATTCCCACAATTGCAGCTTTCCCAGTGTCTAACTGTGGTTATGGTGTGGGTGTAACACCAGATGATCAGAAGAGCCAATTTGTAGGACTGAAATCACACCACAGGCCATGACTTTGAGGCAGGTGGTTACAGTTCTGTTAAGTGAGGAGTGTTTCATCAGGATGAAAACACATGCTAGAAACTACTATCCTGCTCCTAAAAACTCATTCAGACTCATCGTGCAATAATCTCAATGTTTCAGCACAGGACTGAATATTTTCCTTAGTTGACAAAAGCAGGTGAACATAATAAATAAGTGCCATGTCCATCCTTGGAGGTCCCCAAAGACCAAATAAACCTCTGAGTAACCCAGTCAGATCTCACAGCTGACCCTGCTTTCAGCTAGAGGTTGAACTAGATATCTCCTGATGTTCCTTCCAGCCTGAATTATCCTTAAAAATGGACAGATATACTGGATATTTTTTTCCCAATCAAATATCATCACCTTCTATATTATTTACAATGAAATCAGAAAATACTTAAAAATTGATATGGTAGATGTTCTTGGAGATAAAATGAATTTTTTACATGAAACAGAATCATTAAGGCAACTACAACTGCTCTTTCTACTCTTTATTCTTATCATGTCTTGCTTTAAATTATTGTAATTGCCTGTGCTAGAAAATTTGTCCTATTACATGCATGCAAGTCAAATCCCAGTCAGCAGCTCCTCTGTACAGCAGATGAATATTCATCATTAATGCATTTATGAAGCAAGCATTCACAAATATTTATTTCCCAGGGTGAGTTTCAGAAACACCTCCAGATACACAGTTAAGTTGTGAAATATCTCCAGTTCAAGACTTGTTTGTATTGCACTGCTTGTTACGGCAGCGGCAGGACCAGAGAGGAGCTATTGCAAAACACTGTTATTCCTTTCAGCACATAGTAACTCTTTTGTTCCAACCCTGTCCCACACTCAGGATGCCCGTCTGCAGCTTAATCCTTGCCCACTTTTAAAGCAGCAGTACTTGGCACGCATCCTCACAGCCTGTTCCTAAGTTTCACAAGGCCCTTGCTCCTATCTAAGCCTCAGGGTTAACCCTCACCCTCCCCAAGTGCTCTTTTCTCCCATTGTTTTGGACTCCTCCTGCAGAGTCCTAGAGCAAAGCGCCATGGAAGGTGAAGCTTCCCAAGCGAGCCCCCATCCCCTTCTACACTCAAGGCAAAGAGGCTCTCCACATACCCAAGCATGCACACTTAGGCGTATGTTTGCACGGCAAAGTCAAATAGCCAGGCCTAAGCCGCAGGTAAAAGATCAGATCCTTAAGTAATCAGAGCTGAGATGCAGCTCCTCCCGGCTCAGGCAGCCTGCTGTTGATTTAATAGTTCAGCCTTGAAAAATAACGAGTCAAGAAGCTCAACAAATAAAGATCTTGTCCACGTTCTCACAGAGAGGTGTATTACTTGAAAGTTTTCTGCTCAAAATAATTTTGAATAGCACAAGTCCTGGGGTAGGTTGAACAGATAAGTGATCAAGCATCCTCCTTTAAGGAACCATGAAGCACAGAGCATTTTGGATATGTTCATAGAAATACTCTCTGCTCTTTCATCCTTCCTTGTTAGCACTGAGCACTTTGCATTCCTTGACACCCGTGAAATCTATTCTGATTCTTCATGGAGTTTGGTTTAATAGTTAGATAATTATATGGCAGCTGAAACGCTAAAAGGATTTCACATCAGCTCACACAGGAACAGAAATTCAAGCTTTTATGAAGGGGAGCTATTGCACATTGAAATGTTAGCCAAACAACACAGAGAAATAAATAATTAATGTCACATTATACGTTTAATCTATAATGAAGCGATACAATAGCAGCAAGATGGGAGACAACACATTTGTGCCATAAGCATTATATATCATTTTACTTTATGTAAGCCATTTATACATGTACACTATTCACAGCTATTCCTCTCCATGCATTTTAATTGTTTTGTTTACATGACTTTCAGCCTGAACTAAGACACAAAAGTAAATCTTGATATAAACCATAATTAAAATGAGCAAAAATTGTGGCGATAATGGCCATCAGTGAAGGGTAATGGTTCAGCAAAAAAAAAAATCAATCAGGTGAAAAATTAACTAGCTATTAAGAAGAAATAACTTAGCACTAGTGGTAAATTCAAAGTAGCAGACATGTTTCAGAAGGACAAGTCTCATTTCATGATGGGAGAAGCTTAAATTTCAACTACTTCATACCCAGATATGAGGCTCATGTCAATGTAATAGTGGTATAGGCTGCAAAAAAACCCCATCATTATTCAATACATATTCCCCTGTAAGCAAGTTAGCAAGATCTAACTGAGGCAGAATTCAATAAGGAAGCAGGTTGTGCCACCTCTTTTCTTGTTGGGTCTTTTATTCCATGTAAAACAAGTTTATGTGCAGGTCAGATCAGAGAAATTATATGGAAATGGTCAAATGTCAAAAAAAATCACATAAATAAAAATGTAGTACCAATAAGACAAAATAACCATTTTAACTCTTGATTCTTTCTTTTTCTGATAATCTTTTTGTGTCGGAGAAACATACTTGTCTTTTTTTGATAAATTTGCAAAGGAAAAAACAAACAGGCTCTCTGCATTTTTAATGGAGCTGATTTTATTCTCTAGGTGGTACCAATATTCATATTATCAGACTTTTCTACAGCATTTAGCAACAAGAATCACCAACAGCCCTCTCTTGATTCCTCACAGTCCATCCAAATATGTGGAAAATGACTGTACAGGCCTTTTCATTCACATGAAACCCACAAGTTTATTATTGCCACTTCTCCGCCCTTGCAGCTGTCAACTGAGAAGTCCCAAAAAGTTCTCTCTCCCTTGTTATTAAATCCCTAGCAGAGGTGGCTGAAGAAGCTCATGAGTCAACACAAACTGGAAAAACAGAAGATTACAGATAATACCTAAACTTATCCATTACATAAAAATAATGTATTCAGTGCCTAGCAAGGCAAATGTTCAAAGAGTCTTGAAATAGGTTAGAGAGAGGAAGAAGAGAAAAAATAATTAAAAAAAAAAAAGTAAAATAAGCAGCTGTTACTAGGAGACTCACTTAAAGGGAATTTCCTCCTCCTGGGTATTCCCTACCAAAAGAAAATATTTCCTTTCAGCATTATAAGGCAATCCATAGCATAGGAGGATTTTTTTTTTGTTTTCATTTCTTCAAGCCCACACCACCATTGGTTTGGCACATAATTATACATCAAACAAATTTCTGTTTCTGTCTAGGGCTGATAGATGGTTTGCCCCTTTTTATAAAACTGGAATTGGCAAGCAATGCTGGCAATCACTGCTTTCACGTTTAATTATTGCGGCTCATCTAGGAATGCAGCCATAGACCCTGAAAACATTCCAACTGGTACAAAAGCCTGTCTGCTTAGCAACAGGAATACAATGAACCGGATCATCTGAGTGCTTCTCTTGCTGCGCTTGCTCTCTATCGAATTAAGAATCCAGTCTGCTTATTTGTGCAAAGACTCCCTGGAGACTGTAACTGCCACAAGAGCTGGACCCATGTAATTCTTTTTCACAAGACACAAAAGCTACTTACGATTTTACTACCACCTAAACTCAATGTTATTTGAATTAACCATTATTTACTTTATTTATGTACACAGAAGATGCCCATCTATAAATAAGCAGATGAACAGACATAGACAAAAATATCCATGGCATAACTAAGAACTGCTTCTATAACAGAAAAAAAGAAACACCACACTTGCCACCATGTAGGCAGTAACACACACTTACACGCTGATGAAGTCATATTATCAACTGCAAACAAAAAATATATCCAAGTCAAATAAAAAAACCATCACAATTTACCACTTCTATTTTTTATCCAGAGATATTATGTTGTCTTTCACTGACAGCAATTTGTTTGCATTTATTTCAAGTGATGAGTTCACTTCATTTGCACATAGCTGTCTCTTAGACATTCTTGTAAATTGTGCAATATTGTAACAGGACAGGAGTCTTCTTGATATCAGACAGTATCTTATAGCAGCAAGGTGTGAAATTACTATAATCAGCTATGAAATCTTTACACCGCTTTTATCCACACCTTATTGTCTTCCCCTAAAAGCACTCTGCAAGCCAATTAAGAGTAATTAGCTCATCAAAGCAAGATGAAGGTTGTTTTTTTTTTTCCCCAGATTCTCGATGTATTTAATGCAGGTGTGTAATTCCTGTCTCCTCTTTGTATATATAACTTGGCAATCTACTTTTAAATTACAAGGAAATAGCAAAAAAATCCCAAAACTCAAAACAACAGAAAAAAACATCACAAGAGAACAAAACAAAAAAATATTCTTCATTATTAAGGTCAAAAGAGTCTTTTTGCCTTTATATACATCTTCACTGAAAGTCTTCTGCCACATTCAGTGGTAAATATGATGACCAAGTAATAATTTACAAGATCTGAAAGTAGATCAGCAAAGGCTCTTTATATTCTCCTAACAGTAAAGTCCCAACTATCAAAGTTACTGTAAAGCAAAGGGACAGAAGGGAGTCTATATAGGGTTCAAATACCACCTCAAAACAGAAATTGCAGAGGAAAGAGACATTACCACACAAGCCAGTTCCTTCTAATTTACAGTCATTTCCCCAGCCCATTCCTTAGAAAACTACCCTATGTTGCCATTGCAAAGGTCTTAAAAGCTTATGTGTTCGTTTTTTTCTTGATATATTTTCCTATTTTTAGTTTTCAGTTCCTGGCCAATTTTAGCTGTCAGGCAAAAAGCAATAACCCTTAACAAACTCATAGTAGTGACTGCAGCCTTTGGAGAGTGACTTGTAGGAGCAAAACACTTCAATTATGTCTAAAAATAATAGATTTATCATTCCCTCTCTTTCTGTAACATCCCCAGCCGTTGCCTGTCCCCATATAAACCTCTACCCAGAAAGTTTTAGGGGATGATCTTGCCTGACATACCTTCTTTTTCTTTAACAGGCTCACATCATACTTTCACCATCCAGTATTTCTTCTAACTCTGCCACCACTGTTTCTTTTAACAAGTGCAGAATGACACAGCTGATGCCGATCCAGACAAAATTTCTATGAAACCTACAGGTTTATTCAGTTCCATCATCTGTAAAAGGCACCCACATCAACTTATGTATTTCTGTGAAATTAAAAAAACCTTCTGGTGTGAGGCAGGTGAAAACAAACTTCCCACAGACTTCAGATTAGCATAAGAATCTCCTTCCTAAATAATTTTTGCTCTCTAGTCGAATGGTGTCTACCAAAATACCAAATTCTTAAATAGCTAATGCTAACACTAGTTTGTCCGAAAGGATTCTTAAAAGGTAGTTTTCGGGTACTTTTGAAGCCATGTTTTTTGAGTCTTAAGTAAAACTCCAGGCTTGTCACATTCTTGTTTAAATTTCAGGTCAAGAAAGCTGTTCAGCTTTAAGATAACATCTCTCTGAACAATTTCAAGAACATCACAAAGTGCCAAACCAACTAGAGCTGCATGAAGCTGATAACAGAGAGATATGACATTCATATAAAAATCAAGCTGGAAATCAATAGGGGAGTCTGGATTGAAACTGAAAGTTATTTTTGTAGCTCAGCTGCTAATATCAGTGGGAGCCTGGAAGCTTACTGCCATGTGCATACTCGGGATAAGCTCTGAGATTCGTTTCTTGCATGCCTTCGCCATGTTCTCCTGGCTTGCACTCAAGAGTGGAGATTATAAGTAATTATTTGTTTGGATATGAGACCACGTTTTCCCCCAGGTTTACAGTTACTTTACTTTAGACGAAGGCACCAACCATAACATCAATAGCTTTGGCAGCAGCAAAGTGGAAATTCCTCAGGCATGAAAGACCGACAAGTCTCCCTCTCCCACCACCGTCCCACAACAGCCCTCAGCAGATGACAACTCACTCACATATTTCTTCTGCAGAGCAGGTGCCAAGCGTCAAGGAAACACACACAGGCAGTGCAGTTTAAGGTACTCCTGAGTATGCTTCAAACTATATGTGGGGTCAAGGCAGAAGAAATAAGTACCTTTAACCTGTTCTTCCCCTGCATCCTTGCTAGCTACTCCTGGCAGATATGAGGCACAAGTAAGAATAAGAATCGTTCCATGTTCTGATTTCCATTACTATTCAGTAACTAGATCTATTGTTTCGCCAGATCTTCACAAGGTATGAGTTTGAAATAGGCTGCAAATTGCAAATACTTTGAAATTCTCACCTGGGGGTTTTAATGAAATAGTTTGATACTTACATAAGCGTGTCTGATGCTTTGGGCAGTTTAAACATTTGGCTCAGAGACACTCACATCTCCAAAGTGTTTCATATCATCACTGTGTTTGCCATTTCTAACCAACCAGCAAAGGTTATCTCACAGTTTGAAAAAATGTAGTATCTCACTTTTTACTTCAACATAACTGATTATCAAATTCTTCTACAGGACTAAAATTAAATTTATTGTAGAAGTTCAAAGTCATTCTTTATACACTTATATTTTCCAGCAGAGTGGTAATGATTTGGGTTTTCTGTGCATAACTTTAATGTATTCATGTATATGTTTTCTTTGAAAGAAATTAATGTACTCTAGGAATTCAAGCTAAGTGATGAATCATATTATTCAAGCCACTTTGAGGTACTTACTGTATGCTCTCTTTTAATTTATTACTTTTTGGTAGAACCGAATTTAACTTGGGCACTCATTAATAAACTTTATTTAACAGAATAGGGTCTTTTAATTTATTTGGTTTTTTAAGTTAACAAGACACGAGAACATACACATCCTACATGTCAGATGAGTATCCTGGAATATCCACCACAATCAATTATAATGGCTTCACAGTCCATGGAATCTATAAGTCCATTGTAGAACCAACTCTATGTAAGGATGATCAAAACTAACATAACAGGAACCATAAATACAGTTTTTAATCATTTCTAGAACATAAATAAACTAGAGAACCATAGGTGTCAGAATAACTACTGTATTATGTATACTGACTCTGTCAGTATACGCTTTGTTTTAACTCACTTGCTTTTGTAACGGACCTTCTCTAGAAATCAGCTCAAAAGTTGCTGTATAAAGATAAATTTTCTGGCCCAAGGAGATCAGTTTGCACAGTCAATAACAATATCCCAGAGGTGAACCAGAAGACTCTAAGTATGAAAACAAATTCAGTAACAGTATCACAAAAGAAAGTTCCACATCTGCAGAGGGCTTTACAAAGCATGTGATGCAAAACGCAGATGAAGCAAATAGTACCTACATATGATGTAAAGCAGATTGACTCACTATATGGCCCAAAGTTGCAACAAAAATCAGTCTCATCAGTCCCCTATGGGACACTGTTGTTTCCATTTATTGAAAATCAACTCATGCAAACAGACTGAAGACAGACAGATGGCTGACTGTACAGATGTACATGATGTGCAGATGACTATACATCAAGCCTGGAGTAAACTTGTCATTCTATTGTCTAATCATTAATAACTTAAATACCTAATGATGCATGGCAACAAAAAAATTGCAATTTTAGCCAAGTGTTCACTGTATGTATAGCATCCCATTCACTGTCAAATGGCATCTTTTCTACTCTCATAGTAATCTGTTCAAATCATAGAGTGAAAAGTCAATGACAAAAGGTGACTAGATAAATCACAGCTGTCAGTATTGGGATAGAGTCGCCTTCTGGCACGTGAGATTTATCCACACTCCAAATTAAGGCTTAAGATGACTAGATGCAAAATCATTTCCCAAATTATAGAACTAGCAAACAAAATTAAGTAGCTTTTAATATTAAATTGACCTAAAGAACAGTCATCTTAGGAATTACAGTAAAAAAGTCAAGTTTAGCAGTATGATTATTGTTATTTCTCTTACAGCAGTGTTTAAAGACAACACACAAGACAAGGTAGTGGGTAAAACACAGGGAGAATGGGTTCCTCATACTAGACTCCACAGTGCTAAGGTTCAGGATTGCTTTAAAAATTGCCTGGATGCAAGTGGCTGTAATTGTTCAGAGGCAGATGACATGATACATCAAAGAAGGAATTTTTTTTATAGGTACTGAACTGGCTGAGAAAGGAACAGACTGAAGCTTACTTCTGAAGTATAGACATACTGATGATACTGGAGATTTGAGTTACCTGCCTAATGTCACCTGGCAAACATGCATTAGATTCATAAATGTATACCAGGTCATTATACATATAAGTGCATTTTCTTATCGTGTTGTTTTATAGAGTTGGGATTTTTTTATTAAGTGAAAATTTAAATCTCTCCCACTGCACAGGTTTACCTCAGAAAGCCATATCTGACACTCCATCTCTTTTCATAATATATTCTACCTGCTTGTTCTTAGCACTTCTTTCAGACTGATAAGGAAAACACATTAACAAGCTGGTTAATGGCTTTGCTCCCTATCGTTTTCCAGTTCCCATGTATTGGCACAATATATAAATGGTCGAGTTAAGAAACGCCATAGAAACACAGGCAATTCAAACTAATCTCTCTATCTTATTTCTGTAATCTTTTATGACTTAGAAAATTTAAAAAAAAGTAAAAAAATGCTCAAAACTTTATTCTGCTTAATCTTGTAAATACTTAGTACTTTGTCAATAACTGTAGTACAGCATTACACTGTTTCTGTTTTTATTGCTACGATAAACATGGGAAATTATTGTTATCCAAGTAGTCCTTTTCTAGGCAGTCTATTAACTGCTGGCAAGGGTAAACGTCTGTGCTCCTGGACCATTGAGACTAGGCACAGGCTTCTCTCTGGGTAAGGTACTTGGATTTCCTTCTCATGGGTGCTGTGGCCCATCAAGAGGACGCTAATGTGTGTCCATGTTATTACAGTAATGTCAGAAGACAGCTGCTGCCCACAGCAGGACCCAAGAACTGGAAGAACTGGGTTTTCCCAGTTGGACTCATCCTGTAACACAGCTGCTTAAAATGTCAGTTTTCCCAAGTAAGAGGTTCCCCAACCATTCACCTCCCACTGTGCGTTCCGTTTCCTCAGAGTGTAAGATGAACCTTGCCTCAAAATAAATTAATTTCACCTTCTCACATGCCTTGCAAATATGTGCAAATCCATGTTTTTTAGATTTTGTCCATAAAGATTAAGATTTTCGTTCTGAAACACTTGGCCAGTCTTTATGTTCATCAATAGAATGTGAACTCCTTTGCTTAGGTATATGTGTGTGTGTAATAAGAATTAATAATTCAGAGCTTTATACTGTCTTTAATGTACTGCCAAGGCAGATAAATCTTATTATCCCTATTTAGAAATATGGAAAACGAGATAGAAGAATAATATGATTCATTTAAAATATGATTGCATACCTAAAAATAGAACCCATGTCCTTTTACTGTATTATGTATGAATTGGCTTAGCAAAGGATTAGAAAACTGGTTTAAAAAACCTAGGAATTCTTTAGGTGTTCTGTCCTAAATATGATCTTCACAGTATCTAAGTGTTCTTTTAGCTTTTATCTTTTAAAACACTGGTTTTTCTTAATTGTTCTCCTATATCCTGACTTGTTAATGACAGATATAGATCTATACTAGATAAATTAAGAAGCACCAGAAATTTCATGAAAAATAAATCTGTTTTTTTTTTCTTTGATTTAAATTTTAGTTGTTCAAAACAAGAAAAGAAGACATCGTAATTATCATTCAAGTAAACTTCATTGAACTGGAAGCTTGGAAATCTTTTTGATTGCCAACTACTAGTTATGCACCTGGCACAGGCAATTGCATCTAATTGTATATATGTACTGATGTTATATTTATATACATATATGCATATATTTATTTATCTTTTTTTGTTCTCTAGAAGCCTATGATATCTATCTAGAGGATTATTTCCCTATGTCTGATCATACAGCTTTCACCTCTTAATCTGTATAATTTACCAAGTAAAAAACCCAAATTTATTTTCAATAAATTTTCCTGGAACAAATGCTGGTACACAGTCCTACTATCACTTTCTCACACAAAATCTGCAGTGTTCTTGTCACGGATTATATATCTGGCCCTCCTGACTATAAAATATTAGCCATTCAAATGTTAAAATGACCTTCAGGTCAGCTATGTTGATGTATCATTACACCACTTAGACATAATTCACTATCTCTTTCTGTTTGAATTTCACTCACATCTGTAAATTTCCTTATTTACAGGTGTGCTAGTCAAGTCATTAATAATATTTGCTTGAGTTCTTAACTTTTTTCCCCCACTCCACTGTTCTTATCAGCTTAGCTAAAATCTGGCAAACATTTTGCTGTGGCATCTATTATCAGACAAAAGGAATGTGCTTTTCAGATTTTACGAAGGTGTTTCCTCTCCTCCCCTGCCCTCCTCTCCCTCTAAAAACATTTCTGTCATTCTGGGATTTCTGCTTTCAGGTTTCAAGGGAACTCTCTGTTCTCTCTCGGTTAGTTATACCAATATCCACATTTAGTTTGGAGGACCTGTACCAGATATACATTTAACAGAAAACCTCCTCAATAACTGAAAAATTTTATTTAACTAACTCCAGATTCATATTGCTGATTAATAAAATAATAACAAAGTTAAGTCTCCCTAGATTAACTTTGGTTATACAAAAAAGTTTGTATAGTTTCAAAGAAAATGGAATATTAGGAGGAGTTTTTTGTTTGTTTGTTAAATCCATATTTAAAAAAATATAGTAAAGAACAGCAGTAATACTATTCTTCATAAATAGTTTAATATATCAGAATATAATACTCAAGAAAATAATGCAAAGGCTTGAGGCTTTTTCTCTTTATTGTGCAGAAAACTGATCCAGATCAGCCATTATCTTAATGCATAAAAGTATTCAAATCAAAGTCTTTTCGTCTAACAGGCCATATTCAGACGGAAAAGAAAATAAAGAAAAAAGAAGCAGTGACTGAAAAAATATGAATATTTTAAACAAATATATTTTGATTGAATTGCAGCATGCAATATGGAACACAGGGAAGGACTTTCCGTATATATTAACTCATTTATATAAATTATTTTTTTAAACTAAAAACATTTTAAAAGAACTTTTTCCTTGTCTGAATAAAGAGCTAGAACTTGATTTTTTTGTTTGTTTACTTTCTTTATTCTGAAGCAAATACAACGCACGTGAGAAAAAAAAAATTGGACTTTTAAGGAAAATAAAGGAAATTGAACAGCTAAGAAACTTATTTTAAGATGAAGTCTCTTTGTGCAGTGATCAGGGCAAGATATAACTTTTCCAGCTTCATTAGAAAATCTTTTATGCACATTATAGTGAAGCTAGATTTTCTTCACAACTTTGGGAATTTTTTTCTGCTGCTCTGATTTCAAGATTTCCCAGGAAAACATATGCATTAGGAAGGACTCTGTGTAAGTTGCTCAGAATATTACTACAGCTGAGCTCTTATAAGAGTGCTGGGATTTCATTTCCTCTTGTTACCCAAACACGCTGCATAGACAGAGAAGCAGAAGCTCCCAGTCCTCTTCTCACTGCAGCAAAAGGGAGCTTACTGCTAAGGAAATTACAGATCTTCAAAACATTCAGCTTTCAAAACGAAGACCTGTTTAGTACAACCAGGAGAGTCCTGTTAGACAGGATATGGAGTAAGGACTTAAGAGCAACAAAATACTAAAGTATTTGATACTAAAGTATCAAACATACTCAATTGAGCTTAATTATCCAGGTAAACAGGAACATTAAATCATGTTTCCACTTTTCAGCACAGAGTCTTCTCAACTATTTTTAAAAACAGTTTAGAAAAGTGAAAACCTTACTACAGTATTTAACATACTGCAGTTGATCATATTTTGTAGACCTTTTTTTTTTTTAAATATGTGTCCCTAAACACATCTATAGATATTTTGTGTGTCTATGTATAAAATCAACAGAAAAGAAACCCAATCTGAAATTTAATATCCAGAAGGTAAAAAAAATCTGCTGACAAGAATGAGAGACAGTTGGCTTGACAGGACTCTGGACATGCCTAAGGGAAAAGGTATTCAGTTGCCTGTACTTCCCATAGAGGCTCACATAATTAACTGTTTTAAGTAGCTTGGATATAAAACCATCGCACCTTCTAAGCCCAGCATGAATTCTTTCCCTTCGCCTTTGAGTAAAGGTGGAATAGATTCCTTCTCTGATGTAAATCTGAGAGTAATATGATTACTTTTCTAGCCAGGAAGTAACACTGATTATCACACACATATTTTTCTTAATATCACAATGATTCCTGTCTAAAGTGAAGTATCACTTGCAAGCCTAACAGGATGATAAGACTAAGTATTCATATGGTTGTGGAATGGGTTGAGAGTGCACCCATCTTTAAGTGAATTATGTGTTAGAGGATTTTAATCCTAAAGCACCTGTAGGCTTTATTAGATGCTGATGCATTTCCCCGTGATATTCTGACCACTGGTCAGAGTTTTATATATATACATATATATGGATGTGAATGTATGTATTTTTTCATGCACATACAAAAAAATTCTTATTGTACCACCAAGCAACCGTTGAACACTCATATCAGTTGCAAAGACTTACTTGTTTCATTTTGTTTTCATACAAAATGGTAGAGATTTGTTCATGAATTGAAAAAAAAAAAAAGAACCCAGGTAAACATTCCAACTTATTAAACAAACCCTCAGCAAGTCTGCTGATGACACAAAGTTGTGTGGTGAGGTTGACATGCTGGAGGGAAGGGATGCCATCCAGAGAAACTTTGACAGGCTTGAGAGGTGGGCCCAGGCCAACCTTATGAATTTTAACAAGGCCAGGTGTAAGGTCCTGCCCCTGGGCCAAGGCAATCCCAAGCACAGATACAGGCTGGGCAATGAGTGCATTGAGAGCAGTCCTGGGGAGAAGGATTTGGGCATGTTGGTGGATAAGATCAACATGAGCCAACAGTGTGCCCTTGCAGCCCAGAAAGCCAACCGTACCCTGGGATGCGTCAAGAGATGCGTGACCAGCAGGTTGAGGGAGGTGATTCTGCCCCTCTGTTCTGAGACGCCACCTGGAATACTGAGTCCAGCTCTGGAGCCCTCAACACAAGAAAGACATGGAGCTGTTGGAGCGAGCCCAGAGGAGGGTTACCAAGACGGTCAGAGGGCTGGAGCATCTCTCCTATGAGGACAGGCTGAGAGAGTTAGGCTTGTTCAGTCTGAAAAAGAGAAGGCACTGGGGAGACCTTACAGGGGCCTTCCAGTACCTGAAGGGGGCCTACAAGAAGGCTGGGGAGGAACTTTTTACAAGGGCCTGTAGTGACAGGATGAGGAGTAATGGGTGGAAGCTGGCAGAATGTAGGTTTAAACTAGATACAAGGAAGAAATTCTTTATCGTGAGGGTGGTGAGACACTGGCACAGGTTGCCCAGGGAAGCTGTAGATGCTCTATCCCTGGAGGTGTTCAAGGCCAGGTTGGATGGAGCATTGAGAAACTTGATCGAGTGGAAGATGTTCCTGCCATGGCAGGAGGGTCAGAACTAGATGATCTTTGAGGTCCTTTCCAACCAAATCATTCTATGATTCTATGAATTTCAAGCTGACTACTGAAAAAAATAGAAGCAGTACAATTATAGATTGGTACAGAGGTAGAAATCTTAAAATGTTTTCAAATTACTGCAGCGAGATGTAAGAAAGACAGCAACTGCTACTATTTTATTGCTACTACAAATGCTCTACGTAGGAACACTATATATTGTTTAAAATATTGAGTCTAATCTATATACCAAAAGCAATGGGCAGAAAAGCAAGTAACAAAAAAATTATGGTTGAGTTGCACAATCTGAAGCACTGTGCCCTACAAATTCCATAACTATAAAGTATAATTTAATTTGAGGACTTACAGGTAAGAACTATGTCTTTGTATACTCCAAGATATGGATCCCTTATAATTTTTCACAATGAAGAGAGAGATCATGTGAAACTAGTGATCCACTCAGGTCCATTCATCCTTGGACATATATTGTATTAGTGGCCACACAACTCCTCAAACATTTATGTTGAAAATTGCTCGCCAGGTTGGTAACTTCAGAGAAAAATAATGTATTATATCGCTATGAGAGGTAAACTCTTTTCGTCAGCTGTGAAGATTAAACTCCTAGTGAGGACTGAAGTTCACTAACTGGTCAGCTTATTGATCTCTAATAAAACTTGCCAATACAAAACATAGACAAAATAATATCATAAATTCTTCTATTTCAAATTGTAATAGCTTACTTCAGTGTCATTTTCCCTGGTGAGAAGGATTTCTTGGTTTCAAAAGCCATAACAAAATTCTGTTGTGACTTCTATAACTTCATTTTATATGAGGATGCTAAGACAAATCCCAAACCTTCCATTTAGACATTCACTTTTTTGCAACAAAAATTGTATTGTTTTTTGTAATTTTACTTTGAAAGATTACATAATTATCCTGAAATAACTAGGGAGCTGACTATTCAAAATCTGAAAAGTTTAACTAATACCTTCCTAAAAGCACTAAATGTTAATAAGATATGATTCTTTAATGAAATTTATCTTAAAGTGTATCAAGTATCTTCTGATCTTGCTTTATACTTAATAATATTTTCCCAGAACATAAAATCATCACTAATCCAGTGAGGTTACTCATGTGCATCCTATAAGATGATCTGAACAGTAAAAACCAGCTAAACGTTTACTGTTTGGTTAACTTTGCAAAATTTCTAGGTATTAGTTTTCTTTGACCAAAAAAGTTTCTAGCTGGAGTCAGATTCAGCTGTCTGTGAGGAAAAATAAGTGTGTGGAGGGTTAAGCTGTGCCTGACAGACTCTGCACAAAGATACTACTTCTTATGTAATGGACGATAATAAGCATAATAGTTCTAATGTGTCAGGAACTCAGACATAAAAGCCCCAAATACAGAGCATCTAATGCTAGGGCTATTATTTTATTCTTTTTTTAATTTTAAAAAGTGGTTCTCTCAGCTCAAAACCTCACTGCCTAATGGATAGAGTCCTTGCTGAGCACATGTAAGATTGTATGGCATTAGGATCACATTGTAATGAAATGAAATGAACAAAACTACATGTGCCACATCAGAGTTTTATGTCTGTCTCTAACTGCTTTTTAATGCACATATGCATTAAAAAGGCAGGTGAATGACCTGAGCCACAGAACATCGTGCTCATATCAAGTTACTGAATGTAAAACTGTGAAAATCCCTGATAATAAGGAGGATTTTTTCTTCTTTTCTGAGATGCGAACTCTTTGCTGATTCTTCTAGTTCAGATGAGTGTTAGCAGTTAAAGCACAGGACCGACTAGGACTCAGGTCTAGAGGGTGATAATCCTGGCTTAACTACAAATTTAACAGATTTGTGCTTCAATTTATCATCTCTGCTATGGTTGTACAGTATGGCATTTGTTATCTTCTTCATAGCAATGCGGCAGGGATTAATTAGTCAGTGTTTTAAATTACTCCAATGATTAAAATCTCTGCAGAATGCAAGTGGCAACTGGAACTGCTAATTATCCTGCAAACATGCGCTGATTCAACTGTTCACCTGAAAATTGCTCAGCTTCAGTAGGCTGACAGTTTTTTCTCATCCAGTAAGTGTATTCCAATAAACCTGTAGAAGTCTGTTAAATATAACATAGTACAGACTTTAATGAAAGACAAAAAGCAATCCTAATATTACTGTACATGGTAGCTAGTATACAGATTTCATTGTCATCTTCATATGATGTATTTGATACTGAGGAAAACGATGATAAAACACCCCAAAATAACAATTATCACATCCACCTTAAACCCTCTAGCAAATACTAGAAACCTTAACCTTTGTTTTAGAGATCAAAACTGATGTAAGAAATCTGGCATATTTGACTCATGGAAGACACAACGTGCTTAGATGTTTTTTCACCCAGTCACGTTTCAATATAGTTTGGTACGATCTAAATAGAAAACTGGTTGAACATTTCTCATCCTGGCTATATCCAAACATCTCTCTGCCCCAAGATACTAAGAATCTCAAAAATCCTAATGATCTCACAATCTTGTCGTGAATTCATGAAATTATGGCACAAGTAAAAGCCATGTCAGATCATGACGGCAAACAGTTTCCTAAATGAAACATGAGCATTATGATTTCAGTTTAAGTCTGCTTGAAAAATAAAAGCATTCCTCAAGAGAAAACAACATTACCAAAGTGAAGATAATCTAGAAATGCTGAAGAGACCCAGAGTAAGCCAGTTACCTAGAGTATTTTTTACATATGTTATTGGAATACATACTGTCTTCATATACAAAAGCTTTGTTAATATGTGTTGTGTGCACATTGTATTCATGTTTATATTTGCAAAGGCAATTGGATGTAAGAGCTGATCTGTCAGATGCAAGAAATATGCATATTTTGATCTGTTCTGTCTTTTTAGGTACATAGTGATATTCTGTTGTTCACATTGTTAACCCCTCCCCTTTCCAGTCTCTTAAAACGTATAAATACATTAAAAAATATTCATATGCACTAAACAGATAGTGAAATATAAGCCTCCAGAAAGAACACTGACTTACAGGATATAATACAAATTTGGCAGGCATCGAACTGTGCTTTTTGCGAGCACAGTGTTCTCATTCCTTGTGCTGTTCCAGGGCTTCTGTGGTGGGCGAGAAAACATGGGTAGTAATGCAAAACTTGCTAGGAAGTATTTTTACTGACTGGTACATATAGAACATTAGAGATCGTATCTAAATCACAGGTGTTCTTACCTGTATGTTTGATGAGTTTTTATTTAATTAGCATAGCCATACTAATGGCTTTATCTTACAAGCCTATGCACATCTGGATGGAGTCCACCCAAATAATGACATAATACTATTCACTCAAATGTAGTTTTAGTTTTTCAAGAGCATGCTTGCTGTTCACAAGCATAAGTCATTTTCTCTCACCTGAGACAGAATAAGTAGATTGGGTCTCAATTATTTATATGTTTTTGGATTTATCATATTTTCATTTAAATAATTTATCAGATTTCCACCAAATCTATATTTATCTGTTTTAACTACACTTTTTAATGGATGAATCACTCATCTCTTTTTGAATCTCTCATTTCTCAGTCTCTTACTTAGTATTCCCTTTTACTGATGAAAACTGGGATGCTCAAAGTGAAGTTGAGTAATTCCACGTAAAAATTCAATACCATGGTTCAGTTAAAGCACAACAAAGCGAAGTCTGCAATTTCTTTGCTTTACTACGTGGATATTAAATGTTAGTTCTTTTTTATCCAAAAATTTATAGAAACAGTAGTTTGGGGCTCACATTTTTTGTACCCTAACAAATTTTAAATGTATTTGTACTAGTCAGCTAACCTTCTCTTAGGAGCAGGTGCCTCTAAGACAGTCACATTCCTCCCCATCTCCACAATTACTTTTAGAACTTTCTAGTTTAGCACAAATATTCTCCATGTTTTCCTCTTGGGGAACGGATTATTCTAATAATCTTCCTCCTGCATTTCTCTAAACAGTTTTCATGCCAGCTCAGTGTTAGTCATACAAACAAAGTGATGGAGTCTAGCTATGGCAAATCTGCTATGATCTTATGTTTAAATCAATGTGAATAAATCAGGACAAAATAATATAAATTTAAAACTTCCATACTCTCAAACTATTTGCTTGTTTCTTTGTGCGTATTCAAAACTTTAGAAGATTCATCCATAAGCTTTTCCATATCTCTAACAGGTAATGGATTACATTCTTCCTGTCAATAACATATAAAAGAGGTTAATCCAAGATTCTTACCCTATTTTACTGTAGAAGAAGAAAAAAAAATCATGCATTTCAAAGCTTTGAAAACCTAGAGCTTAAGAGAAACATCTTCTTGTTCGGTCCCCATGTGTTGCCTGATCTAGTCAAGAGGTGGTGTCCCTGGCGGCAGGGAGGCTGGATTAAAATGATCTCTAAGGTCCCTTCCAGCTTAGGCCATTCTATGATTTAAGGGAAAATAGTGCCTACCTGCAACTTCTACTCATATCTGTGTAAACAATAGAAACAGCCTAACAGCACTATCAAGTCTCTAGACTTGAAAGCTAGTGGTTTCAGAGTGAATATACTGCAACATCAACCTATACAACAGAGCTACTGAAGAATTCTCTACAGAGGGAGATTTTAGTCCATAAATGGCTTAGCTGACTCCTGAAGGTAAACAAGCTTTATAACAGGAGAGGAAACAGAAAAAATTCCTATTACATTAAAAGCTACACAAAGGCTTTGGTGTACACATTCTATAATAGCAAAAGGGGAAAAAAATGACATTCAGGAGAGAAAAACATCCTAAACAGCACACTGGTGATCTAATGAGTAAAAAACCACCACATTCCTTTAGTGCAGTAACGTATGGAGTTTTGCAGCATATGCTGAGGTTGCAGCTGAAGCACTGTGCTTGTCAGCTTTGCGTCTGGAAGCTTTTCTGGCTTCCTTCTGTGTAGCTATAGGTGCTGACCCTACTGCTGGAAGAAGAAGATAAGCAAAATGTTTTAATCCGTACATTAATTATTGAAACTCGTACTGTAAGCAAATATTTTAGGAAGCCAAGTTATCCCAGATAGATCCTTTTCTTTATCCTCATTCCCCTGTTACACCATTTGAAACAGTATGTAATTGTGTATTGTTTTTAATGCAAGGGAACGTTTTAAGGCAAAACTCATGCATTATGCATGGATACTGCAGTTGGACACTGCATATTCACACTTTATGTGTAGCAAGATGGGAGAATAATTCTATAAGGAACTGCAGAACAAAGAAGCAAACACACTTTTTCTAGAAAAATATTTGTAAATGACAGTTAACGCACCAGTACCTTCAATTTAACTGCATTATCTTTTACCTTTCCCCAATTTTGGGGGAAAATGAAGAAAAGAAAATGGGATAGTGGTATTACAAAATATGTTAAAGTGCACATTATAAATATCAGTGGAGGCCAGCCAACAGCAGATCTAGACCCCAAGCAGCTTTTCAAGGAGCAAAGGAAAAATACGACTCCGTCTTGTCACTAAGAAAAATACTCTAGGGTATCCCAGTGCCAATGATAGGAAAATGTTTACAAGACAAAGAAATTTTCAATCTAATTCTCTAATCTTCAAAGAATATTGAGTAAGGATATTATATTCCCAAAGATGAATTTTCCACATCCTGAAGCAGTTCCTCTTTACATCTATTCCTTCCACAAACTTCTTTCCAGATAAAATGTATTAAAAAGACACTTCTGAAAAAGCTGCATGGCATGGAAATGCTATATCTTGCATGGCATGGAAATGCTATATCTCAGACATTATTGGAAATTAAGTGAGTCTGGCAACAGAGTTGTTTCCTGTTGTTTCAACAGGAAAAGGATACTGTTCACTTCAGCCATACAAGGAGCAATTACTCTGAAGTCCACACGTTTCCACAGATCTAAAAGCTTGGGGAAAAAAAAAAAAAAGAAAAAAAAAGGAAAAAAAGCAGTTCTGGTTTTACTTGAAATACCAAGATGACAGAAATACAACTGCTCAGTAGTGTTGTCTCCTACTCTCTCTCAGATGCCTGAGGAGCAGTACTTAATTCCTCATTAGCGTGCAGTGACTTCACACGCCTGGTGTGCCCCAGGTATCCATGCTCCAGATCTTAATCTCTTTTGATTAATACATAGTCACATGGGGCAATATTTAACCCACCATTTGATCATTTTCTATTGAAGTAATTTTCCTGCATACTTATTGCTGCATGGCTTCCTTCTAGAGCTTTCTCACTTTCTTCTCCACTTCTCTTTCTTCCTCTTCTGTTGACCATGCCTCAGCTCCGTTCCCAAGCAACTTGGCACCAAGCACTTCATTCCTGTCCTTTGCATCTTTGCCCAAGGTGACCATGTTCCAATACTTCATCTGTCCTTCTTTACAAATCAAGTATGAAGAGCTGGATCTCCTGTTACATTCACCAGAGGACATGACCAGTAACGTTACTGGATCTCACTGGAATGAGTGTTGGGCCTATATCTCAAGAAGAAGCCACATATCATAAGTATCAGGCCCTGCCAATTATTTAGTCATAAACAGTCTTTCTGTCTTGGGAAAACTGCTGTCTGTTTAACTTGTATGTACATTAAATGTTAACTTACAAGATCCACAGTGGCAGGCTGTAGACTAATTTGTGTTTAACTACAGTGTTTCAACTGTACAGAGATAATACATGGTGGAGGAATAGAAACTAAAACGTACTATCTCCATGCTTCTTATCTTGAAATGTAGGAGAAATGCCCAAAGCAGGTGCAGGAATGTACGCTGTCAATCCCTCAACAACAGTAATTGCGATCAAACAGTTGGGGGGGAAATTTGTTTGTAAAAAAAGCCAACAACAAAAAAACCCACCATAATGCTTGCCAAGATCTTTGGAACTAAATTAGTAGAAAATTAATTTTGGCAAGAAAACAGAGGAATTACAAAGCCATGAGACAAGTTAAAAAGCAAGACTTCTTTTTCATTTACTATGCAGTGCTTGTCAGGTCTGTTTTGTTCCCATCTCCCATGAAAAACCTACTTCACAATTCAGTGTTTAAGCCCATGTTAGCCATTCTCGAAATCAGGTCTTTGCAGTTCTGCTGACTAAAAAGAAGAAATGAATGCAACTAGTCCAGGCTGCCTGCATATATGGTATCAACATGGAAAAAAAGCAACAAAATTTTAATCAACAAAATTCCATATAAATAGCATAATATCTATTCAGGTGTGTACCTAGCAAAGTTACAGAGCACTAACTTTCTTCTCCATTCCTCCATGCACTATTATCACAGCATTTTGCATGTACTTAAAAGCTGAAGCTTGTGTGACTGTTTTTCCATTAACTCTTTGCCAAAAGAATTATTCAGCCGAGCAACAAAAGCCTTTCCTCTTCTTATCTGAACTTAAAAATGGCTGGTCAGATCCTTTGTATCACATTTCCAAGCCAGGCAAGAATTTTAAAACAAAGGAAAACACAACATAGCATGGAAAATTTTGTGGCTTCTAAAAAGGGAAGATCATTAATGTCTCAAGATGCTATGCAAGATACAGGAAGATAGCAAGTAAAATAAATTGAAGCTACGTTGCAGTACGATGTTCCTGTGGCTCCATCTTCCTTTAACTGTTTCTGCTGAGGAAGGCAAATGTGACCCATCTGTTGGATAGATACTTAACGAAAATGACTCCTTGCAGGAATCAGAAACTATTTGTGTGGGTAGTACATAAGGTCCTACAGCTTTTTCTGGGTATGTTGACACAAAATAACATTAAAAAGGAGTAATACCAGCCCAGCAGGAGTTACATAAAAAAATAATATGCTTTGTAATTTCTGTTTCATTACGCACTAAAAAAAAAACAAAACCAGTTATTTTTAGTACCTTTTGTATGATGCATAGCAATGAAGGAAGCAGATTTACATGAACTCGTAAAGACAACAGAAAGAAATTATTCCATTTAATATAAAGAATTACCACTGTTTGTAGAGAAGTCTATTTCTACAAGGAGTAGGGTCAGTGCAGAAAATAATGATGCACATAGATTGAGCCTTCATCAGCCCTATTGTAAAACAGTTTCCAACCATTTCAAACTTACAACCAGGAAACAGCTTCTGAATATCATAGTTTCTTATCTGTAAGGTCCTCCTACAGATGATTTCACACACCATGAAATCCTAAACTGTTTTAGCATATAGAAAATAAGTAGGCACACCTTCTCAAGAAGACATCATTTCCAGTTCATGATAGCCAATTCAAACAGTTTGCCAAATATTTAAAAAATATGAAGGAATTTGTCCTTGAATTAGATCAATTATCTACAAATAGCTTGAAGTAATCTCACACACCTACTCTAACTTGTTTCTGGTGGCTTTGGGTTTTGGTGGTGTAGTTTTTTATATAATGATTTCTGCTTCTGAGAAGCCATCTCTCTCTCATTTCACTACATACAAAACATCAACATTTCTCCATCTCCCACCTGCATTTTGCCTACGAGGCTCTGAACCTGCAGAGATTTAATTACGTGTTCAAGCTGTATAGGCAGGGACCGGCAGTACTCAACTCAGGCCTCATTTGGATGAGTGCTTTGTGCTGTACACAGCTAGATGTCCTTTACCTTGCATACGCATCATTAAACAGAAACCTAATTAATAAATATTCTTAAAATGGACATGGTGTCATTTCAAACCAAGAAGATTACTTTTTTAGTGAAGCGTTTAAAATGATCAACAGCGATAAAGGTTTGTTTATTTTATTGTCCATCATGGGTAGTGTTAAAACTAAAGGAAAACAAGGATTTGTGCCAGTTAGTACTTCAGAAATTAGTTAATAACATTAAATACTAGGCTGAACACAAAAGAGCACTCCTTTTTTGAAAAGCTTGCAAAAGATTTTTTTTTTCCGTAAAACAAGCAATTAAGAAAATAATAAATCCAAATTCTGGAGCGTTGTGTGATCTGAGACAAACTTGTTCAAGATCTTCCAAAAACAACTCATTATTAGGTTCCGGTTACAAATCAAAGTAGCAATAAAAGTATGACTTCTTCTTAAAAAGTAATTAAAGGAAAAGCAGATTGGAGTTCTGGTGTAGCACAGATCTAATACACTTAAGGGAGCTGATCCAAAGTTGTCTCAGTCAAGGACATCAGGAGAAAATTACTCTTTACCAGCTTCAACACAAATTGAAACATATGATTAAAAACGTCTAATTTTAGATTTTGAGCTGACCCTTCTTGTTTCCACATAGTAGATCTGCCAGGGTGACCTCCAAAAATCTCACCAGTCCTGCCTGACTCACCTTTGCAACCATCTCACTGTGTACCAGATTTACATAGCAAATCTCCTCTCCTTACCATCCCAATGACTATGTATTTATTTAGCATGCTATTTGTCTCAACTTTTTCCTTGTACAAAGACACTCTTGGATGCAACCACGTCTCACAGGTTTCTCTGCAGACTGAGAGAGAGACAGCTCTGAAGTTTCCTCTGCAGACACCCACCCACTCTTCCCTTACAAACTAATTTATAAGATTAAAAAATTGGTTAAAAACATGAACTGGTTTTTGCCAGTTCCTGTAGCTAACAGTATGCAGGCATCCATTTAACACACACAGGTGCAAACACACACACCTTTTTACTTTAAAGCAAAGTATTTAAAATTATTTTCCTCTTTTATCCACTTGCCAGCTTTTGGTGCCTCTTGAAAAAAGTCGAGAACATCACAGACATCAAGGGAAGAGCTTAATTCCATCAACAATTTAAGTAGTTCAGATTTTACGCTACTGAAGAAACACAAAACTTGCCAGCTCTTGCATCTTAACAGATTGTGTTCTGCTTTTAAATCCACTTTTTTTATGAACTGAATGGAGCTTTCTGCATAAGCAGGAATCTAACTCCACAGATGCCATGGCCGTATCTTATTACAGACACAGATAATTGCTTTTCACAATTTATCATAAAGGAACTGATGGCAGTGTCATATTTAAGGTCATATTGAGGCTTACATATTTCTTTCTCAAACTTTGGAAACCGAATTTTGTTTTAATATTTAATATGACACATTCAGAGCACAGATCAATCTTCTATAATATTTGCTTATTAAGGTGTTTTCTTTCATTCTGAGGAAATGCATCAAAATCAAACATACCTTCTAAAACATTTTCATTAAAATGTCAGTGTTTATCTCAGTCTCAATAGCTAATGAACCACAGTCTACAAATTCCAGACAGCCAGGCAAATATTTTCAGGCAGAGGGCTCTTGCAAATTTTAAACACAGAGAAGGGCTTCATTTTCTAAAGAGAAGCTGAAGCAACCATCCAATAATTTCCATCATTTGATGCTGCCTTCCTAGCTTCAAACCTCTTATGCCAGTGATTTTTGACCTTAGATGCATTTTTGTCTTCAACTTACCCAGATCTCAGCAGTGTTTCTCCAGATGAACCAGCAAAGGAATATTAAAAAAGTGCTGGGGTGAAAACTGCTAAGGAGCAGAGCTGTGAGAAGGTTCCCTGCAATCACTGCTTCTTCCACTCACCCATCACTGCTGCCAGTTTTTCCCTCCTAATTAGAGTTATTCTAACCATTACAGAATTTGCATATTTGCACATTTAATGTTTTCATGTTTAGGAGATGTTAGAAAGATGAGATAAATGAGGGACTGTGAATGGAAAATGGTGATGAAGAAAGGGTCCAAACAATGAGCTTTCTGGTGCTAAACAGAGATTTGGAAAAATCATAGAACAAATCTATTTGATAGCAGTATGGCAATCTAAACGAAGTGCACTTGATATATCATAGCCAGGAAGGCAGGAGAAGGAAGAAATATATATCTGAGGGCCAGTGCTATTATAACAGTAAAGATACAAAGAATATCTCACAGAAAAAAGATGACATTATCCAAACTTAAATAGCAAAATCCATGCCAGTCTTGACTTCCTTAGTTGCCTTTGCCTAATACTTCCACTGACACATTCAGCAAACTCTGTGGCTCCTCAGTTAACCTCCAGTTTCAAAATGAGAGTCACCCCCACCAAAATCATATCCAAATAACTACCCTTAGTTTCCACCCTCCCATTTTCTGAACTGCTTCCACACAAGTACATCTGTGCTAATCCCATATCCTCCTTTCTAGTCCCACTCAGGGTACAAGCATACAGTCCTTTTTCACAGAGCTTGTCATTACATCCATTGAAAAGAAAAATGCTCAAGAACCAACAATCCTTCCAGCTGTAGATCTAATTGCCTTTTACGGCTGTTTACGTACAGCGAATGCTGATTTAGAAAGCTCCAGGTTTGTTCACAGCAGAACCATCTTTACCGTTAATTAATATTGCACTCCTTCCTGCATCCCAAATATCATATACAGCTTTGTAATTAAATTCATAAGAATAAATACAGAACATATAATTGCCAAACAGTCCCTTTCAGTAAGAATATTTTCAGGTGCAAAAGCTAATCTTGAAAAGGGCTGTTCTTGTGCAGCTTTCCAAAACCACAGAAGGCATTGCAAAGCCATCCTCATCGGTTGCCTCTCACAACTGTGGTATCACAGCTCTGCTAGAGCCAGCACAGCCCTAGAGGCAGCTGGAGGGGTGGGGAGCTGGCAGCTCTCAGAGAAGCAGGGGGAGAGCTGCTGAAACCATTTTCCTGCAATTTCAATGAAAAAATGCTGCAAGTGTAGTTTTCCCCTCAACCAGTAAATATTAGGAAAAGTATTTAAAGGCCAAAAGAAGAAGCAAAGCAAAACCAACCAAAACATCCAGATCCAGTATTTACCCTGTATACTTTGTGGATACCTCAGTACTGTAAAAATTGTAGAATTTAATGTACAATACATGAGCAAAACGAATAAATATCTTTATTTCAATATTGAGTGAACACATCTTTTACTGCACTTCCTTGGTCAAAGACAAGAAATTATGTAAATCCTAATCTCGTTCACCAAGGATTAGCAGCAACATTCTGACTTTTAAGATCATATTCAAACTTTTGTTTTGCTACTACTTTAATTAAAAAAACTTCCCAATGAATGCAGTTTGACAAATGTCAGCATTATTTTTTTCTCCTTTTTCACTCTTTAATCCCCAATATATGCATCTATGTGTACTATAATCTGGTCCATTTGCATTAGTTCCACTTCAACAATTCAGTAAATGTTTTCGAGGCACCAGTACGATGACACTATGGACTAGTTCAAGTCAACAACTTTCCCTAAAGTGTTAATTAAATTGCTCACCCCTCAGACAACAAAAATAATAAACACTGCACATAGATCTTTATTAAAATTAGTTCTCCAGGTTTATAATCAATCCTTTAAGGAGTTCTTATGCGATAAATTATAATACCAATGCCAAAAGTAAATTGCAGGACATGAGTGTGCTAGCCATCACTCTGAACACCAATGAACAAAATCCGTCTAAAAGTGAGATGTGATTCGTAACCCAAAGCGGGAACACAAATCCCGAGCAAGCTCAAGATGTCCTACTAATGGTATGAAGTGTTTGCAGCCCCTTATGAAGAACCTCAAAGCTTTGATCTGTGAAAAGTTAACTCAGTGAAAATACCTTTAGTACTGCTATGACAGCAGAATGCTTGACAAGTGCATCAGCAAGATGTTCTAAAGATTACATATGATATGTACCAGGGAAGCAGAGACAGTGATACTAAATGTATTTTGTCAGCATTAGTTTGGAATAACAACCCTCTCTGCCTCTAATAGATAACAGCTGAATGTATACCATGGCATTTGATCAGAAACTTCAGCAAGGCTTCAGTATCCCTCACCATAAGCATGCGCAAGCTAAGGAAATTTACAGACCACTTCCCAGAGATAAGGGCAAAAGCTAAAAACTGAAATTACACCAAAAGGATAATTAGAGATGTCTGACTGTCATATACAAAAGATGTCTTAGTACAGTTCCCACTGGGAAATTTCACCAAGGGCATGAGGAAATAAATAAATTCATGCCGGTGACAGCTTCAAAACAGGTGAAACTGTAACCTCTCCTCTAAGATAGGTATCTGAAGAACAAATTATTTTAGCAAGTTGAAGACGTGCTGAAATCAACAAAGCATTCAGCAAGAGAGAGCTACAAATCTGGAGAAGGCAAATGCACAAGCAACAACTGGGAAAAACTCAGCAGTCACTGCAATTTTGCAGTGAGCGATATCTGAATGCAGATCAGTAATGCAACACTGCTCCGAAAAAGGCAAACCTTGCTCTTGGTTGTATTAACAGGTGTGCAATTCACGATGACTGGAACAAAATCTGACAACTTTGCTTGCTACTGATGGGCTTCTTCATACAAAAAAAAAAGGGAACTGCAACTAGATTTCCTGGGAAAAGCTCAAGGAAGTAGGTTTTTTTATAATTTGCAAATAAGCAGGTGATTTTGGAAATACATGGCTGTTTATCTCTTCATCATAAAATCTTAAGAGAAACCTCATCATCTCTTTCCCCACGTCAATCTGCTAAAGCAGCAAAAGAATCATCATTTTAGTCTGTGGCAAAAAGACCTATGGTAAATGCCAGGAGAACCTTTTTAATGCTTATTGTAATTGAACACTGAAACATGGTAAACTACAGGTATCTACTCAGCTGCAGGTTCTTAAGAACAGCGCAGTGAGGTCCTGGGACAGACGGTCTCATCACACTTCCCTCAGGTTGAATACGAGGGGTTAAGCTAGATGATCCCCGTGTCCATTCCAAATGTGGGTTCTCATTCCTTCGACCCAGCCTGGAAAACAGACTTCTGACACATGCCTGAGGTTAGCTGAATTCCTGAGGTTCTTTTATTGCATCAGATACATATACACTAAATAAGATCATAGAGGTTTCATAGCTGGCTAACACTATTAACAGATGTGTTCATTATTAACAATAAAACTAGCTCTTAGCAAACTTTTTTTTATCCTGCTTACACTTATTTATTTTTATGAATGTAAACAGTCAGTAGATGAAAAGATATAAATGAGAGAAGTTAAAGTGGTACGGCTCGGATGCAGATTTTATTGATATATGTCAGTCTTTTTCCAAAGTAACACAAAAAATTAGAGAGAACTCTACAATGATGATCTGCATATTTCCAGTCAGCTAATACCTTTTCATTTATTTTTTTTTTTTAGGAAAAAAGGAGTAAACTATATTATATTATATTATATTATATTATATT
>NW_009718780.1:0-365 GCF_000703405.1 Apaloderma vittatum | reverse complement strand
ATGTGCCGTAGGCAGAGCTCACTCTCTCTCTCCTCCTTCTCCATCTGCTGGATGTACTAAATCTTTATTGACTGTATTGGCAATGGTATCATGTTCACCTCCACATTGTGTTACAGAATTTAGGTCAGCTCCTGAATTCAGTTCTGAAATCCAGGCCCACAGAGCTACAGGAGATGCCAGGGCTGGCACTGAAAACACAGGTCCCACACAAAAAACATTCCCATTCAAGGTGGGGATACGACAGACACCCCAGAAGGCCTTGCAGCGAGTATGATTTGGTGCCTTTGAGACACCAATGGTTCCCATCAGTCAGAGGCATCAGTCACCAGATGCCATCAGAGAGGCAAGGGCTGTCCCTTCCTCTA
>NW_009718779.1:20254-23312 GCF_000703405.1 Apaloderma vittatum | reverse complement strand
GTCCCTTTCTGCCAGACAGCCTTCCAGCCACCCATTACTGTCATCCCCTCCTCAAAACTGTTTCAGGCACTGTAATGATACTGCAAAACCATACAGCTGGCCGCAGCATTCACTCTGATGAGTGGTTGGATGTTCTCCTGAGGTCCCTGCCAGCCTGGGTTACCCTGTGACCCCATGAGTGTGCTGGGCTGGTGGTCACAGTAGTCTCCCCTATAGCTCCTCCTCTCTCCAAGCCCAGGTCCTCAGCACATCACTCTTCAGGCTGCTTTTAGCAGCATCTTCAGCTCTGCTGCAGCAAGGCCAACTACCTACATGAGAAACCAGAGCTTCTCTTGCTTTTAACTCGAGTTTGCTGGCAAAGAATGTCCCCATATCTTTGAGGCTCTAGAGGTCCAGAATGAATATGCTAGCAACAAAATAATATAATAGACAAAGCAAAAGCAAGCAGCTTTGAAAACGTGCTGCCGGCAGTCTCTTTTCCCATCTGCCAGTCCATCTGTCATTCCTCAACACAACCCTGGTACCAAACAGCTGCCCACAAACAGCTCTTCCTTAGCAGGATTCCCCTGATTGATGCTTCAGGATTCCTGGATATATTTGTGACCAATGCATTGGTCCAGCCATTTACCTGTCCCATCTTGGTAAAACTGGGAGCAATTTGCACCTGGGATGTGGATTAAACATTTATGAACTTGTGGGTTAGATTGATGTTGGAGGCCATGACCTGTTCCCTATTTGCTCTCTAAACTCATTTTTGCAGGTGAGATACCTGTGCTTGTGCCCTGGTAGAATTCAAAGAGCCTGTGCAAGCTCCAAGTTATGTTAAAAAGAAATGTAATGAAGGGATCTAGTGGCTGAAAAATCTCTGTTGGCCTCCATGCTGAGATGATCCCAAAACTGCACACACGTCCATCATGCAAGGAGGAGGAAATATGCTTTCCCCCATGGATCCTCGGACATCCTGGCAACTGGGTGGCTCCATTTTTCCCTCATCTCTAGAAAAAACAGAAGGAAGGTGGCTTGATTTCTGCCCATCACTCTTCACTTTGGCAGACACTGCCGGAGGAAAAGTCTGGGAGCTGAAATGGAAAACACAGAGCTCTGCAGACCCTTGGTGGTGCAAAGTTACTTACGAGCCATGAGGGATACAGATGTCCTCCTTGATGCCTCAGCCCCGGGAACCACCTACCCCAGCCTCCCCTTTGGGCCCTTGCCTCTCCTTTCATGTCCCTCTGGTTTGGTAGCCACAAGGAAGGAACCTTTTAATCTCTGTGTCTCACCCTGCCCATTCCCAAAACAGGCCTGAATTTCCCTAGGCCACGCTGATGTTCTCAGCCATAACCAGGATGTGTAATGTCCTTCATATGTAGCTCACTTCCTAGCTACAATGAGGTGCTGGAGGCTCCATCCCTGGAGGCATTCAAGGTCAGGCTTGATGAAGCTCTGAGCAACCTGATCTAGTTAAAGCTGTCCCTGCTCACTGCAGGGGGGTGGACTAAATGGCCTTTTAAGGTCCCTTCCAGCATAACACGTTCTATGATTCTATGATCTACAATCTTCTCCCTCAGTCTATATTTAACACAACAATATGTACGCATGAGAAGGTAGGGAGCTTGAAGGAAACAACTGTATATATGAAGGAATCAAAATCATATGCACTACGAAGCAGGTGCAAGTAATCTGGACAGCAGAAATGGCAATGCCCTAGAAAGAGACTGATTAAACAAAAACAAACAAACAATAAAAAACAAACAAAGAAAAGCCAGCCAAGTTTAGGAGAAGAACTGTGGTAGATGGTTAGGTGTGAGATGAAGTCACCACACAGCCTCCATGTGACGCCCTCCTTAGATGGGCAAGGCAGGATGGTGACGTGTGGGATTCCATCACCCTAGAGCCAGCCCAAACCCTGCCTGGATCACGTTACCCCACCAGCAAATAGTAGAATAATTCCAAAGCAGAATAAGAAAAAAATCAAGCTTCTTGCGTTGTGGGAGCAGGCCTGGTTTTGATGTGGTACCCAAAGCCCCAAAATTGCATATCCCATATTGCCATGATGGGGATGTGCATTATCCATGAAATTTTGGCTTTAGATTGAAGGTGAGACATGCTGTGACGGGCACACAATTGATTATCACTATTTGGAAGACAGCAAGCATATTCTGCAAGGGAAAAAAAAAATCCCACCTAATTGAGAAAGGGTTAAAAGGTTCTGTAGCTTAAGAAATTGAATTCCCATCACAGTTTAAAAAAGTTAAAAATAAGGGGGGAGAAAAGGAGGAAAAAAATACTGATGTGGTGTTTCTTCTCTTTGGAGTAACTGAGACCCAAAAGAAAGGTTGGCACCAGGGTTGCAGATAGATAATTTCTTCTTCAGGTCCAAAGAAATTCCTTGAAAGCAGGGAGGGAGATATGAACCCCTTCACACCCCATGTGCAAATTCTCTGCATGCGCTTGGTCCTCTCTTACTTCTCACACTACGATCCCACCTTAGCCCACCACTTCAACCAGCATAGGTGCAAACACTGAATTGGGTCCTGTATGTGCACCAGAAACCGCTTTTTTGGGTGCAAGAGTCCAATGTGATCAAACCCCTTCCCCAAACCTCAAAACTCAGAGAGGTGAAACAAAAGAAAAAACAGAACTAAACATGTTTCATTCTGATTGACAGCCTTCTCTGTAGCAACCCCTATTGGTAGAAACACGTATTTGAGGAGAAGCTATTTTCCCGCTCCCTGCCCTCCAGCCCTTTATCCCTATTTCTGCCAGGGCTAGGAAATCAGCAGGCACGGGGCTAATTAGAGAGCAGCAATCTTATTATGTGTCGGGCTCAGCCCGGCTGGCTGAGCTGATGGAGATGGATGGATGTTGGTGGGCAGGAGGAGAGCGAGAGCACTTGTCAGAGGCAGATGGCAAAAGGGAGGGGAGGAAGGGGGAGAGGGATCTCTCAGGGGAGTACATCTAGCTCAGGAAAACATTCATTTTACCCTCTGGCCCAGCCGAATGAATTAACGTGAAGTGCAATCGGCCCCCTCGCCCGTTAATGACGCACTTTCGAAGG
>NW_009718779.1:0-20223 GCF_000703405.1 Apaloderma vittatum | reverse complement strand
AGGAGTCAATCAGTCGAGGTGTAATTGAGGGATGACTGATGGAAAGGCTGAACGCAGGTGCCTTTGCCGCATCGCGGTGAAATAATAACGTGGATGAAGCAACTCCCTCTCTTCCTGATGGCTTGAGGAGGCTTTTGAGGACACCCAAAACCCCCTCTGCATCTCCAGTGAGTCTGGCAGCTTTAGGGGTTGGGGAGAGCTGGGATGGCACTGCACCAAGCAGGATGGGCTGAGACAGCACAGCACCCTCCCCTCGGCATCCTTGTGACCAAAAAAACCCAACTGGTCGAATACTCTGCTGCAAATTTGCATCCTGTATTTGCTCCAGGTACCCACCTCTTGGCTGCAAGTGACCTGTGTGTCCTTTCTTCCCTTGCCAGCTCCACCATGTCCTGCCAGGGCACCTTAGTTACTGGAGGAGGGACTTGGACTTCACCCTTGCAGTACCTGTGGGTTTGATGGCTGCTGAACTTTTCTATGGATGGGCAGGTCAGTCAGTGCCCAAGGTTTGCAGCTTTGGGTCTTTGTGAGCCATAGATCTGCCAGTGCCGACCCATAGCTGCTCAAACACAGTCTTCTGATCTGGAGCCTGGGCCAACACACAAGGGAAAAAACATGGTACATCTTTCTCCCCCAATCGGATGGGATCTCTATTGTGTTTCTCCCCGTACAAGAACAAGGATCTGGTCTTCAGCCAACCCAGCCACAGGGTTTTGTGCTTGCCCAGAGCATGCTCTGTCGTTACCATGGCTGGAAGGGGGGGACCAGGCAAGAAGTGTCCTGTTGTGGGGGTCAATGGGCACGCAGACACAACGAGCACAGGGACAAAGCACTCAGTTTTTCCATGCTGCAAATAACCCCTCAAATCATCACTGCAAAATCCAAGAGGCCAGATTTAGTGTTACAGAATAAGAGAAGGAAGGGGGTGGAAAACAGCAAGTCAAGGAGATTCATGGGTCTAAGGCTCCTAGACACCCTTGGGATTCCCTAATTCTTTGCTAGGAATATTTGGGGAGATGGAGGTGGTCCACACATTCAATTTCCTGAAGGACTCTACTTCTTACTCCTGTTTCTAGGAAGGTGTTCCCAGAGCATCTTCTCTGTTTAAGGAATGGTGCTGGAGGATCCGCAGTCTGATGTGGATCAGAGCCCCGCGGGCGCTTCTGAGCTCTCCTTGAAAGCCAGAGGGTCAAAGAAGGGTTCAAAGCAAAGCTCTTGTCGCAGATGTGATGCCTGATTGCTTGAGGAACAAGAAAGTGTTGACACTGCTTTCAGGAGTGCTCATGGCCCGTAGGTGGCTGGGAGCAATGGTGTTATATTCCTGACCGCAGCCCATTTTTTCCAGCAAAAGGAGAAAGGGGGAATTTGGAGATTTCCAACCATATGATCCTCATCAGAGACAGCACCCCCCACCCCTGCCCAGCAAAATCAGCTTCATTTTAATTTTCAAACCCAGTCACCCAGGGCCAAGCGTGAGCATCGTGGCGTCACACACGGCTGAACGCAATGGCTGCTGGCACTGGCTCAGCCGTTTCCATGGCAAGAGACAGCGGGATGTTATTAGGGGCTCTCGCTTCCCGAGCCAGTGGGATACCGAAGAAAACAAACTGAGAGGCAGATGCAATGTCGTGAGAGGCCTCCCTGCCATGCGATCTGTCCCACCTCAACCCTTGGGGGATTTATCATTGAAAATGTCACTCCCAAACGAACGGGAGGTACCTCCTGGAAAGGGGCTGTGTCGAGCAGCAGACAGGCTCTTCTTTGTGACATGCTGCTGTGGTGGTCTCCATTTTGCAGTGGGGACCCATCTATGGGTCATCTAAGCCCTTGATGAAGCTGAGGGCTTTGTCCAAGGTGAGGTGGATGGTTTGCCGTGGAGCTGGGTGCTGGGAGCCCATAACCCACCCTGCTTCCCTGTGTACCAGAGACTTGTGACCAGAAGTGAACTTGAACTGGTTTGGGGAAGCAATCTGGACCCATGTTTGATGTCTGGTCTGGAACTAGAGACATAGGTCTACTTGAAACTTGTCTCTTGAAAGTATTAATGAGCTGCAGAGCCCAGAGCTCAGCCTAGGCAGCACAAAGCACCCACAAAGGGAATATTCACATGCAGATCCCTTTCTAGCACCCAGTAATATGGGTGCCTCCAGTATCTTGGCCCCTCCATGGTATCTACTCCAGACAAGCTACCTCTGATCTAAGTTTAGAATAAGTTTTGTCTGTGATAAAAATGCCCCAAACACACTCTTTTTGCCAGCAGCCACTGCCAGACTTTCGCTGCCTTTATCTGCAGGTTTCATAGAATCATAGAATCATAGAATATTGGAGTAGGGAAGATAGGGTGGGACCTTTAAAGATAATCTAATCCTGACTCCACTGGAGTGAGCAGGGTTGTATTCAACTGGATTAGGGCCCCATCCAACCCAACCTTGAATCTTTCCAGGGATGGGGTTTCTACCACCTCTCTGGGCAATCTGTGCCAGGGTTTTTTCACCACCCTCATCTTAAAACATTTCTTCCATATATCTAGCCTGGTCCAGCAGGACTCAGAGGTGCAGGGCAGGGTTAGGTTAAAAAGGGGGCTGCAAAGAGGCGATGAGTAAGCCCTGGTGGGTGCATGGGTCATGTTGTGGTGTTGTCAACTTCTCCCAGCCCCAGATGGCAACAGCTAAGACAGGACTTGTCCCCATGCTCCACAAACCCGGAGTGCAGCAGCTCTTCCTGCACTTGGAGGTTGTAAGGATGGACATAGCACCAGGGAGAAGAGGACAACATCCTTTCCAAGTTGAGAAAAATCCTACCAGGAAAGCACAGCGAGAGTGCGCTGAAATACGGTCTCCACAGAGCTACGAAGTGATGGTTTTGAGGTGACACCCCCTGGTGAGGAGCAAGATTGCAACCGGGCTGGGGTGTCCTGGCCACCCTGCCTGGAAACAGCCTTGGCATGGGTCTTCAGGTTTGCAAATTGTCCTTAAGAGAGGCCAGATTTAACGAGCACACCAAACGAAATACCTCAAAAAGTGAATGTCTATGGCTTACTCGGGTCCGCCTGTCCCTCCCAGCTCCAGAAATGTCCATGCTGGCTTTGTAGTGATCATTTTATGCATCAGCAGAGTATTTAAAAGTCCTGCATTGGTCCTGCTACTGTCCAGTCGTGACAGATTTTCATATAAAACCTTCCTCCACAGATGGTGCAAAGCACCATCCTGTTACAGGCAGTTCATGGGCAAGGAGACATCATTTAGAAAACAAAAAAGAGGAGAAAAAAGGGCAAACTGTGGATATTTTCAGGAGAAGCAGCTATAATATGTAAGCCCAGGGAAGGTTTTACATGTATGGGAATCTCAGCATTCAAGGGTGGTTTCCCAGAACAGGGAATAGACTGGAGCAAGGCTCAAGGAGACCCAAGTACAGGTTAAACCTAGAAGGTTACACCTTGAAGCCTGGCTGGGCACCACACAGAGTGTTCATAGAGGTCAGCTTGATCCCGTGCATGTTGGAGCAAGCAGGAGTGACAGCAGCCAGCATTTGCATGGCAGATTTAGATGTTGAGAAAAAGAAGTGTTGGAGAATCAGGGGAATTCAGAGAATTAGGCAAAATTTTCTCATGTGTCAGTTTGTGCCTCAGTTTCCCTTTTGAGCCGTAGCCTGACCAGAGCAATATGACTCTTGGGCTGAATTAGGCTTTTTTTCCCCCACACTTTTTCTTTCTCACAGAGGAATCCCTTGTCAAAGTCAAAGATAGCACCAATCTTTGAGCTGCACAACCAGATTTCACCTGTATCTCCAGGAAACTATTTGTGTGCTCCCAACCAAGCCAGGCAAGCAATTTCCAGTGACATAGATTTTTACTTGAAAAAAAACCCAAAACCCAATACTTTATGACAGAAATGAAAGGTTAGCATTCAGGGCCACTTTGACAAACCTGTTGTCCTGTGCATGCTAAAGCAAGCAGGTATCACAATCCCTTCTCCAAGGTGTTATCTGCTTGACCAGGTTCAACGTGCAGGACCTGGACCGCAAGAAGCTGAGAACAGACTGAATCAGTGCACGTCAGGCGGGGGGGCATCGACCTTTGCTAATGCTAAGAGGAGTTGTTGAGCCTGCATTAATCCCATAAGTCTTGTCCAGGACCTTTCCAGCTCCACTGCAGGAGTTGCAGGAGTGCAACGGGAACCACCTTCCCCTTTCCAGAGCTCGTTTCAACCATCCTCTCCTCTCATCCCTCCAATTAAGCCAAACAAGGATCAATCTAAATGCCAGCCATACGGATTGAGCTGGCACAGCCCTGCAAGCACTGAAAAGGGGGAACTGAGCATGTTTGGACCAAGGGGATACCTGCAGAGGGAGAGGACCACAACCCTCCCTAGAAGCAGAACTTATTTTACAGAGGTGCCTCACGGCCACGACCTGAGTTCTCGTTTCATCCAGGAGAGAGGAAACACTTTCTCCTTTCCCATTTTTTTCCAAATCCAGTGGGTTTTAAGAAAATCTTGCAGGTTGTTTGGTTTTTTTTGGCTGAATTGATCTTGCAGCAGATGGCGCTTCTGCCTAGGAAATAGGGTTCTTGGTCCCATGAGCAGAGCAAAGTGATGGCTCCCAAGCATTGATGGTCAGAGATGGTAAATACCCTAGAGTCAGGCTTGCTGGCCTTGTTCCACTGCTTCCAGATGGTCTTCTTCATCCTCTGTCATCTCCCATTGATAAATACATAACTGACTCCCCCAATACAGAATTATGCAGCCACTACTACAAGCGAAAAAAATCACCCTGATTTGCATTGGTCTCTACATGTACTTATGGCAGCTGTTGGTTGGAAAAAAAACCCAACCCAAACCCAAAAGTACAACAAAACAAATGCTGAGGCAATCATACAATTTTTGATATTTTCTTTGTGTTGAAGAGAAGGGAGAGGGAGAGGGAGAGGGAGAGGGGAAGAGAAAAAGAGAAGAGGAGAAAAGAGAGAAAAGAGAGAAAAGAGGGAAAAGGAGGAGAGGGGAGGGGGGAGAGGAGAGGAGAGGAGAGGAGAGGAGAGGAGAGGAGAGGACAGAAGCCTCAACAATTCTGTGATTCTGTGATTCACTACGCCTCTGATGCCTCAGGAGGCAGTATTTGAGCCCTGAAGGGTTTGAGGAGAGGAGAGGAGAGGAGAGGAGAGGAGAGGAGAGGAGAGGAGAGGAGAGGAGAGAGCACAATTTTCAATAAAATTAGAACACCACATTTATCTACCACAGCTAGAAGATAAAATTTCAGAATTTTAATCACAAAATTACTTTGGCTTGAATTTTAATTTTAATAGTATTATTAATTGCATGAACAGTACAGCAATATATTTCCATCTGCTTGCAAGGCTAAATGCTCTTTCATAGAGACTTTATGCTTTTTAAGTTCTTTTTACCAGGCTTGCCCAATAAAAACATAGGTCAAAATGTCAAGGAACAGCAAAATCTACACATATATGTGTATTATATATATACGCATGCACACATACACCCTCCATTTATTCACAAGTGCACTGTGAAATAATGTTCTGGGAACCCATCAGATGGCAAGCTCATTACTTGAGTTATCCGACTGACAATAATTGCTTAGAGAAAAGAGAAAAAAAGTAAAAAACATCAGTGCTCTCTGCTGGGTGGATGTGTGGATTTCCAGGGTTTCTCCCAGGGTGATTTGTGCGTAATAAGCAAATTATTTTTTTCCTTATGAGAGGTGAAGAGAGCAAAGTCAGTCAGGAGATGATGGAGTTAACAGCCAACCACATCAAGGAGTTGGCACAGTAGAGGCTGAAACCAAGATAACACCCAGCCCTGATGACAGATCAGGTACAAACTGATGCTCCTGGGCAAATAAACAGCTCATTTCAAATTTTCTGGCACTTTTTTGCTCTTCCTTGAACACTTCTGTATTGTAATTGGTTTTTTTTCCCCCTCCCTTAATTGCTATTCTTTAAGGGGTGCTGGCTCACAAGAAAGGCTTTTCTCTTTTCCTGCTTGTGCACGGGTTGCTGGATTACTCGACGTGCCTTTGATCAGAAACACGATCAAATATTTATACAGTGGGAGATCCATCTGTTCGGATGAATTCCCAGCAGGGTAGCTCCAGTCGCCTCTTATTACTCACTTTGTTTTCCTCACTCACTCTATTTTTCCTGGAATAAATTGGTTGAAGACTGACAGTGGAGGGAGTAAATATTTCTTATTCCTTCTCATCTGCACACGTAGGAAACACTCTTGTTTTTTTTCTGCCCATGCATTTATTTAGCCGTGGGTTTAGGGGCTGGTCTGCACACAAGGAGTTGTCCCCAGGCTGGGCTGGCTGTCACCTCTCACTGTACACAGCTGGGCAATGCTCAGCCCATCCATCACCTCTTCTGACACTTTCCATGTGTATCAGCTGGAGGACAAATAAATTTCACACTGAGATTCCTGCATTTCCATTTTGACCCTGTTGGCCTTTGTGGAAGAAACATTTCTCTGTAATATCTATGCAATTATAGGGGTAGATACAGGATGAGAACTGAGGGGGATGAGGATTAAACCTCTTATAGAAATCCTTTTAAAGGAGACATAAAACCACATCTGCGTTGGTGTGGAACATGTTGAGCTAGTGTGACTAATAAGACTAGAACAAAGGCTGAAAAATGCGAATATCAGCCTGGGGATCCATACATATCTGGGGGCATCTCAGCCCTAAGCTATGTCTGCAGGTCACACTTTGGTCCCCAGCAGATGAACGGCTTCCACTGGGAGATTACACCAGCTGGGGCAGGAGAGATGTTTTTTTGGCAGCCTCTCCTGACAAACTCAAAGGGCTGTCCCATTGGATTATGGTCAATGCAGGCTGGAAGGGACCTCAGGTCTCCAGTGCAACCTTTTGCTCACAGAAGGATCAGCTCTAGGGTTTGGGCTCAGGGATTTACCCAGTTGTGGATTTGCAAACCTTCTGCAGAAACCCCACTTGCAAACCCTTTCACCAGTTCCCTCCCAAATTCACCTCCACTGAGACAAAAGCATCCAATGGCCTCTGCCAGTGTCTCAGGAGATGGGCTGAGGCCTCTTGAAAGAGCTGGTCATCCTTGGACAGACCAGTTTCTAAGCTGCTCTGCTGCTATTACAACGGATTGCAACACAGCCAGGTTTAACAAAACCCACTCATGTGCCAACACCTAAACCAAAGACAAGACCTGTTGTCCCTCACCAAGAGCAAGTGGGCTGAGATTAAACCCATCCAGCAACCATGAAAGGAGTGAGATTGTAAGAAAACCCTGTAGAAAGGTGTTTCATAGGTTACACTGTGTGCTGATCCCAGGGAAAGGTGGCTGGGTGCACCATCAGTGCTTCTCTAGGAGGTCACCACCACCCCAGGTAGGCGAAGGGGACGTTCCTGGTGGAAACAGAAATATTGCACCACCAATTCAAATCGGAGACTGAGCAGGGGCCAGGGAAAGCCAGAAGGACTGTGTTGAGCTCATATCATCTGTTTTATCTCCCGTTGACTTTACAATCAAAGCCAGCAGCTCTCCTCTCTGGCCTTTGGTTAGAAAGCCAATTTTCCCCAGCCAGAGGACAAAGTCTCACCGGTTCAGAGCTGGAAAAGCTTCTGACCCGCTGTCAAAAATCTCATCTGCAGACAAAGCAAATCCAGCCCCATCCTCTGCCCAGGCGAGTCTTGATGGCTGAATTTATAGACACAGTTACCAGTGCACTAATGAGCTCTGGAGAGTGTCTGCTGCCAGCTTCATTACAGACGGGCGGGAAAATATCATTGCGAGGAATCCCCCAGCTGGCCATAAATATTTAGCATGTGATCAGCTGTTCAGTATTCCCTTGACCTGAATAAATCCGCGTTGTTTTCCCTGCCTTCAAATGAAAAGTCCATAATCAGGATCACTCCCCTCGCTCAATCATTTTGAGGGCTGCGGTTGGAGACGGCTGGTTCGTAGCTCTTTGTAACCCCTGTATCTCTCCATGTCTCGCAGAAAATCATCTCTCAGAGGCAGATCCAGCTCAGTCCTACAGGATGTTACAGTCATCCATGGGGCAGGTAGCATGAAAGCTGGTGCTGATCAGCCACTGAAACAGAGCCTCCTCCTGTGTCTTCTGGTTTGGAGCAGGCATTACATGAGGTCTTGGTAAACTCAGCCTTTTAGACCCCAGGAGCAGCTGTTTGGGCTCAGGTTAAACATCTTTCTAACACAGTATTTCAAGACCAGTAGAAGGCACAAGTAGAGAGTCATAGAACTATAAAATGGTTTGGGTCAAAAGGGACCTTAAAGCTCACCTTCGTTCCAACTCCCCTGCCATGGGCAGGGACACTTCCCACCGCAGCATGTTGCTCAAAGCCCCGTCCAACCTTCCCTTGGACAATTCCAGGGAGAGGGCTGGACAGCTTCTATGGGCAACTGTTTTAACATCTCACCACGCTCAGAGTGAAGAATTTCTTCCTTGCATCTAATCTGAATCTATCGTCTCTCAGCTGAAAGCCATTACCCCTCATCCTATCACTGCACTTCCTGATCAACAGCCCCTCCCCAGCTTCCCTGCAGCCCATCCAGCTACCAGAAGGTGCTATAAGGTCTCCCTGGAGCCTTCTCTTCTCCAGACTGAACAACACCAACTCCCTCAGCCTGTCCTCGCTGGAGAGGTGCTCCAGCCCTCTGAGCATTTTTGTGGCCTCCTCTGGACTTTCTCCAGCAGTTCCATGCCCTTCTTGTGTTGGATGTCTCAGAGCTGGACACAGAACTGCAGGTGGGGTCTCACTAGACCTTTCACTGTATATTACCCCGACAGTTCATAGCTCATGTTTTTCTTGAGCTAGAAATGTTACCTTTGGGTTAATACACCGTATAAGAAATTTCTTTTTTCAGCTTTGTCTGTTTGCTTTCCTGAGCCCCTTACATTTTTGACATCTACATTGTCTTGTGGTAACGAACGCACAGGTTGATGACGTGAAGGGAAATGCCTCCTTCAGCATGTTCACAGCTTCCCACTTGGCGATTTAATTAAATGATCTCTGTCTTGTACATTAGGAAAATGAGCAAACAGCCCTTATTTGCTGTCTTTAAACAACTTCTGGCATCCATCACATTTCTCTTTTCAAGGCTAAAATATCTTTGTCTGTCTCGTGGTGTCTTTCTCAGCTCCCCCAGCCAGCCTGTGGTTTTTGCATTGGAGTCATGCAATGCCTGCTTCAATTCCTGTTGGCCAAAGCGTTGCAGACAATGCGAGGGATTGTAACCAGGAAAGCTCCTCTTTGCATGCAAGTCGCTGACTACAAGAGCTGAAAGCATTGAGACTGCAAAAGCTCTGGCACAGGCTGTGGGACATGTACATTGAAATCCATGTTCTGCCACTGACTTGACGGGCAATCCCGAGCAAACCAAGCAGAACAGCAGCCCCTTGGGCACCCCTGTCCCGTCAGGTTTGGTGGGAGATGGATATTTCTGAGCAACCTGATCCAGTTAAAGATGTCCCTGCTCCTTGTAGGGAGGTTGGGCTAGATGACCTTGAAAGCTCCTTTCCACCCCGATCTATTCTGTGATTCTGTGAATCTCTACTTTGGAGGTATCATAGTGCTCTCTTTGCATGGAAGCTGAGCCAACTCCACTAAAAAAAAGGGGCACTGAGAAATTAAGGGACTGCAGATATGGGGCAGTGAGTGTCTCTTGGCATGTTAAGCGATGGATAGACCTGATGCAGAGGGGTGAAGGCAACCCCAAGGACTCACCATACTGTCCCCATTATCTGCTTTCACATGGCCTAAAACCACATCTACTCATACACATAAAAACAGTTGTTGGGGTTTTTTTTTCCCTTTGTATCATTACAGAAATAAAAGTTGATTCAGAACCATTCTGCAGTTTTGGCTGCAGCTTTTTGATGCCAGCTTGTGCATATGTTTCATGTCAGAGGCTAAAAGAGGACCTGGCTCTGAGGCTGCTGTAGTCACTAAAAGCCTTTTTATTAACTTACCTATGTTCTGCATCAGGCCTGAAGAGTTAAAAAATGGAGGGGATTGAGTTAATCGCTAAGATGAGCTTTGATACCATTGCTAACATCTTCTGTAATAACTCCTGGAATTACTTAATTAGAGGAAGATAAGAGAGAGCATGGTGCCTCCCAAAAGCATAAATCTCCTCGATTATTTTTAATTTCTTCTTGAAATTGGGACTCTGGGAGTGCACTGCTTAGAGTGAAGGGGGGAAAAACTCTTCTCCCTGAGAAAACAGGCCTTGTTGTGCTTATTTTTATGGTTTTTAACAGATACTTAGTTCAAGACATACTTCTTAGTTAAAAGGGTCTTAGCTATAGTCTTCCTAAAAGAAAAGAAAGGGGGTGAAATAGTTCAGGGAAGATGTGGACTTTCTAGGAAAAAATTCTCTTGGTTGATGTTTCTTAACTAGATCTGAATACGATTGCAGCCTGATTTTCTTGGACTCAAGCCATGCACTTTATAGCAGACCCAGATCATATACTGCAGATTCCTGTTCTTCCAGGGCCAAAAAGATGGACCTAAAGCACATGGCCGCCAATTATCATAGCAGCTGTAATGCACGTGAGTAATGATGTACTAATCGTGGTCCAGATGATAAAAAGAAATGGTTGCTAGGAGCAGGATAAGTGGTCAAATTCAAGACCACTAAACATGAAAAGGACATGAATTTGTTGGAGCAGGTCCACAGGAGGCAACAAATGCTCAGGGGGCTGGAGCACCTTCCCTGTGAGGACAAGCTGAGAGAGTTGGGGTTGTTCAGCTGGAGAAGAGAAGGCTCTGGGGAGACCTTATAGCACCTTCCAGTGCCTGAAGGGGCTGCAGGAAAGATGGGGAGGGGCTGTTCATGAGGGTGTTTAGTGACAGGACAAGGGGCAATGGTTTTAAACTAGAGCAGGGAAGATTTAGATTAGATATCAGGAAGAAATTTTTTCCTGTGAGGATGGTGAGACCCTGGCACATGTCACCCAGAGAAGTTGTGGAAGCCCCATCCCTGGAATTGTCCAAGGCCAGGTTGGATGGGCCTTTGAGCAACCTGGTGTGGTGAGAGATGTCCCTGCCCGTGGCAGGGGTTGGAATGAGATGGTCTTAAAGACCATCTTTTGGTCTTGAAGGTCCCTTCCAGCCTGAACCATTCTGTGATTATACGATAGTGCACTATTTAGTCAAACATTATTTCAATGCTGACATTTTTCTGCTCTTCCTTTGTGAGCATGACATCTACACAGCTGTGGAGCTCCAATCTCAACATCTTATCCTTTATCTTAATAGGTAACGCCCTCTTGCCAAATTAAATTTGCTGTAGTGGCCTGTTAGTAGTTTAAAAGATCAGCTTAGTTCCATGAAACAATTGTTACATAGAGACTTTTTAAGAGTATGAGGGCTGGTTGGCGCAGTCGGTTAGAGTGTGGTGCTGATAACACCAAGGTCACGGGTTCAATCTCCATTTGGTCCCCGTATGTTGCCTAATCTAGTTGAGAGGTGTTCCTGCCCACAACAGGGAGGTTGGATTAAAATGATCTCTAAAGTCCCTTCCAGTCATCCTATGATTCTGTGTATAATTTAGACAAAGCAATCAAAATAAGTTGTCAAGTAGTTTTCCTTTCAGTTACCTGTTCACTGAACTGCTCAAGGAATTTCCTGTAGACAGCAGAGAGATGATTCTCCCATTTAATATCTTATTTCACTTAACTTTTTTGCACTTTACCCACCTATTCCCAAAATGAAGGCTGCTGTGCTGTTTCAGATCTCTTCTCACACAGCAAAGAATTCAGTCTAATCCAACTGCATCTTTTTCTTCAGGAACCAGTGCTACAAACTGGGGAAAGAATTTGCTGATGAGGGAACAGAGATATTTGGTAGGTTAAATGGCTTGTCTGAGGTCAGACAGGCAAGAGTTGGCAAAATAAATACTGGGTCAACCTAAAGACTCCATGAAGAGTTGCTCTTCTCTTCAGACAGAAGACAGATACAGAGTAAAATAAGCCAGTATCTGTCTCCAGGGCTTAATTAATCTGCAAGTGAAGGTGGGTAGTAAATGCAAGATCCTATTAAAGCTGCTAAGGCCACATGCATCTGCGCAGAGAGGCCAAATCATGACCAAGGTACTCTTTTTTGTTTCCAAGAAAAGGAATCTCAGCCCAGTGAGACCTTCCCAGGCTTCCTCAAATCAAGGAGGGAAAGATAACCTGTGCCATGTGGACAAAACCCCAGCTATCTACATTTTTTTTTCAATATATTTTTTGAACATCCCAGAGCTCTTCAAATATCCAGATCTGCTATCCAATTCGCATTTCTCTGGTTTGGCTTATTGGGTCAACGCAGGAGCAAGATTTGCACAACATGCTGTTGAGATGTTGAGCTGTGAGTTGGAACGAGAAGGAGCCAAGGTGCATCAAAATATGTAGTTCATTGCCTCCAAAGCAAAATGGCCACAAGAGACTTAAAATGAGTTCAGCTTTTAAGGGGACAAACACAACTATGACATTTTAAAAACAGTACAGAAATTTGATAACTATCAGTTAAAAATACACTTACTTTTTCTGGGAGGTTTTATTGTCCTTAAGGCTAAGGCAAAGGGAAAACAGATTTTTTGCTGCTGCTTCATTCGAAAGGATAAATAAAAAACAAAGAAGAGGTTAGACAAAACAGATGTAAGCAGTGCAACTTCAGAGATGGCTAAAGGGACATCAGGAGATGGGACTTGACAATGCTGCACCAGAAGAGATATATCACCCCATGACCAAGCCCCAGGGTCTGTCTCCCAGCTTTAGGTAGTCAACTGATACATCTAAATTATTACTCGATCTGATAGTCACTCCTTTTATCTTCAGTGAAGAAAGAAAAGTGCCACCAGAAGATAATCCAGATCTCTTTATTGACCATGAGGTTTTAATGTTTGTAGTGGTGTAAGGTTATGGTTGGACTCAATGATCTTAAAGGTCTTTTCCAACCTAAATGATTCTACAATTCTAAGTCAGGTAGGAAGACTCTTATCTGAGCCCCATTTCTGCTTCTTACCTGAGTTCTCGGACAAGTCACTATGGCCTTTATCTATTCCTCGGGCTGGAGGAACACTTCAGGACACCCAACAACATTACAGAGCTGAGTCTTCTTGTATCTCTTGTGCTTTCAATGGCCCCCTCCAGCTGGGGTATTCCCCCACCTCACTGGAGTATTCAAAGGAGCAAAGCGTATTCCAGCAGTCGAGGCCACATGTGATGAGTTAGGCAGACCTACTTCATCACTGAAGCAGCCACAGTTTAGCTCCAATATACCTTTACAGCACTTTATCACAAAGAATCATCTCCGTTTTTCTCCACATCCTGGATTTTCTCTTCCTCTTCAGCCTTTGCATCCAGTTTATGATGTCCCTTTGAGCATCCCTGGCCCTCACAGACCTGCCCAAGCAGCTTATGTGGGCAGAATTTCTTTCTCAAGTGGCTGCAGGTCCCCAGTGCAGAACAGCCCCTGTTTTCTGCTGCCGGTGGGGCTAGTTGGACATAGCAGCTTTCAGTCTCCTTTTGGGGTTCAGGCTGTTCATTGAAAACAGTCTCTGCCATCAAAACAGTGAGTACAAAGGCTGCTGGCCATGGCCCAGGCGTTCCTCTGAATCCCTTTTCTGCAGAGATGAATGGCAACCAAAAAGGGAGACCCCATGCAGGCTGTCAATGACGAAGGTTTTGCCAAGCCCAGGCTGGGGGCCCGAACAACCTTCCTGTGCAGAGCAGTGGAGCACCCCTGGCCAACCAGCTCTGTGAGATGAGAAGTACCTTCCTCTGAGATGTTGCACTTGGTAAATCCTTCTCACCTGTGAGGGGCAGTCCTTAAGCCCACAGTACAAGAAGGACATGGAGCTGCTGGAGCGGGTCCAGAGGAGGCCACGAAGATGCTCAGAGGCTGGAGCAGCTCTGCTGCAGGACAGGCTGAGGGCGTTGGGGCTGTTCAGGCTGGAGAAGAGAAGGCTCCAGGGAAAGCCGTTGTGGCCTTCCAGTACTTAAAGGAGGCTTACAGGAAAGATGAGGACACCTGGGCTGGTGGGAGAGAGGTGTCCCTGCCCAGGGCAGGGGGGCTGGAACGAGATGATCTTTGAGGTCCCTTCCAACCTTAACCGCTCTATGATTCTATGATTCTATGATTCTATGATTCTATGATTCTATGATTCTATGATTCTATGATTCTATGATTCTATGATTCTATGATTCTATGATTCTATGATTCTATGATTCTATGATTCTATGATTCTATGATTCTATGATTCTATGATTCTATGATTCTATGATTCTATGATTCTATGATTCTATGATTCTATGATTCTATGATTCTATGATTCTATGATTCTATGATTCTATGATTCTATGATTCTATGATTCTATGATTCTATGATTCTATGATTCTATGAACGTCAACTTCAACCACCCCTTCTGCAGCTAGAGGTGTTTTGGGCATAAAATGTCTCACATCAAGGTTGCTCAGGTGCAGATTTCCAACTCTCTAGGGCTCACTGAGTGTTGGTGTTTGTCTGGTGTCATCAGGAATGGCTGATGCAAAATGAACTTTATATATCACTGTAACTCTGAAAGTGTGCATGGGTGAGCGTGGGGGCAATGCATGTTCCAAGCCCAGTATCTGCTTGAACAAGGTGTCTCCTTCATGCCATCTTCTATCATCTGTGGTCCAGCTCATGGGGATTCATTTTTGGGTGACCTTCCAGCAGTACTTGCACCTTGAGCATCAACTGATCGCTCTGTAACAAATCACTAAGTCTCTCCCCTTCCCTTCAGGGGAAGATGCATTCTTTCCTGTTTCATTTTTCAAGTAGAGCCTTAAGATTTTGATCATTTCCTAGACTACTGAGATTTTAAATAAGCATTTCTCGTTCTTTTTAATCCAAGCCAGCAAAGGGAATAGAATCATAGAATCATAGAATGGCCTAGGCTGGAAGGGACCTTAGAGATCATTTTAATTCAGCCTCCCTGTCATGGGCAGGGACACCTCTCCACTAGATCAGGCAACACATGGGGACTGAGCAGGGACCTAGAGATGATGGAAGATTCCAGAGGATGTAGGTTCTCGGTGTAGCTCAGTATAACAGGCTTCCCAGGGAAGTGGTGTCACCATTCCTGGAGGTATTTAAAAGACAAGTAGATGTGGTGCTCAGGGACATGGTTTAGTGATGGACTTGATAACGCCAGATTGATGGTTGGATTTGATGATCATAAAGGTCTTCTCCAACTTATGATTCCAAATAAGTATTTAGTTCAACTTGAAATGTTTAGGATTTGGGGGTCGCCCACTTGTTTTCACTGCCTGGGAATATCTTTTCTTTCTCTACTTTGCAATAGTTCTCAGTCTACCCTCTGGTATTTTGTAACTGTGGGGTGAAAAATGGTAAATAGGCCATAAAACATCAGCTGCTGCTTGGTACTGATTCTCAGGACTTGGGAATCCTCTCCTTGCATTTAGACACAAGCTTTCTCAGGTGCCATTGCACCACATTTGAGATGAAACGGTTGAGAACCAACACATGAAGCCCAACATCTGGACAACCCCTGTTGTGTCTATACTCACGACCCAGTACTTGCACCCGTGAAGAGTTGTGGTGTATGTATGAATCCACCATGACTGAATCATAGAATCATTTAGGTTGGAAAAGACCTTTGAGACCATCGAGCACAACTGTTAGCCTAAAAATGCCAGGCCAACTAAAAAAAAGCAGGATTCAATCCTTATCACTACAACATCTTATGGTAGACATGGTAAACAACTTATTCCACATGAAGTTGGAATTTGATGCCAGGTACAGGGTTCAAATGACCCTGCTGGTCCTACCATTATTTGCATTTAATATGAGATAAATCTGGTCACAGAAACCTTGCCATAAATCTGACAGAGATTCCTCCCTCCCCTTCCTTCTTATAGGAATATTTAGAGCTAGAGAGACAGCCACTGAAACTCCTATTATCTCTGCCCACCAGTTCCCAGCTGGCTATTGTGACCCTTAATCTGAGTTAATCAGTGCTCGCTCCTCTTTTCAGATGGGACTTGTGTCCCTGATAGCTGCTCTTCTGCTCCACCATGCTATCATCTCCCGCCAGCTGGACTGCTAAATGCAAAAACAGCTTCAATATCTCCAGGGGGCTGGAGCACAGTGATGCCATGTTTATGCTGGGGAGGTGTTTTTTCAGCTCTGTGCATTAAAACCAGCAATTAACATATGAGCAAATTAGATTCATTAAAGACAGCACATGTATCAGGCCTGAAAGTTGTCAGGCGAGGAGGAACAGGAGTTGGCAAACCAGCCCAGGCCAGGGGGATGTCATGGGGCAAGCGACATATCTCTGGAGGCCAAGCCTGTATGAGACAAAACAAAACTAGAGAAGAAAGGTTTGGGTTTAAAAGAGGGGAAAAGGCAGCATGGGGAGTGAGGGGATGAAATACTTTCTATGACCAGTGATACTGTCACAGGTAAGCAGCAAGTCAATGAAAGTCTTAAAGGTGGTCTCTGTCTGGGCTTGTGAAAGTCAGTGGTAGGCTTAGCCCAACCCAAATCCTTGGCAAAACAGTGAGGAGCTGTTGTCATGTCCCAGCAGGAAGCCTCCTGTGAGAAAAGCTTGCCCAAAGGCAGGTCTCTCAGCGTTGCATTATGTGGAGAGCATTGGGTGGTGAAAAGTGTTCCCTGAGGTGGCCACTGCAAAGCGCTGATGGCTTCCATCTCCTGCCAAAGCACAGGCTAGTGACCTCTCTGTATTGGCAGAGTAGACCAGACCTGGAGGCAGATGGTTTCACCCCATGCAACAGCAGGCTTGAACTGTGTTTGAGACAAGTGCTGTAATTACTCTTTCATTTATCACAGTTCTCAAGACTGTGGTAATCCGGGTGGAACAACAGCATCTTTCACAAATACATTTGGGCTTGCAGGGTAGGAGAAGCTTCCTCCTAAAGGAAGCTTTTTCCTCTTAGAGGCATTCTATAATTTTATTCTTTTCTGTGAGGGTGGTGAAGCACTGGAACAAGTTGCTCCCTGGAAGTGTTCAAGGTCAGGTTGGATGAGGCTTTGCACAATGTAGTCTACTGGGAGATGATCTTTAAAGTTCCTTCCAACCAAAACCAGTCTGTGACTCTATAATTCTAAATGTAACATAGTGACATCAATGTAGTCCTTAAGGTGTCACTCAAGTCCACCAAGTGGGAGGTAGCTCCAGTGGGCTACTCATCTTGCCCCAAGAGATGCATCTAAGGCAAGAGGTTTGACTCACTCTTTTGAAGGACACCTTTCCCCTAGTGACTTTGAGGAGAGCTGCAGGCTTTCTGATGGGTGAAATCTGAAGCTTATGAACCTCAGCTCATGTATATAAACGCTTGTTTAGTTTTGCATGACTTGATCTTTTCACGATTGGCTTTTGCTTGCTCAGGAACCAAAGGACCCAGCAGTTTTTTTTTACGACTTTCAGGTCATCAAGACTTGATATCAAAAGCACCTGTGCCTTCTGCTAAATATCACAGGCCAAGCACAACGTAATCCTTATCCCACTCCTGAATAATTTTGATGGCTCTACTCCACTCCTTAGGATTCCCACATGCTCCACCAAGTGGATCTGCTCCCACAAGCTCTACTCCACTGCAATCACAACAGTGACCCAGGGCAAACCTCTGTGTTGTCTCTCTGCTCACACATCCCAGGATCACACCCCCACTAATTCCAGTGTCACACTGGAAACTGTTTCAGCTGCTTCTCCACTCTGGCCACCAAATTCCTCTCTGGATATTGCTCGACAGGACCATTCTCTAGCTCTGGGTGGCATTTGGTTCTTGTCCAGTTGCATCATGTCTCATTTGCCTTCATGAAAAGCACATTTTTTTTTTTACTAGGCAGCAAAGGCTGCTAAGGAGTTCAGCATTTCAGCTGCTTCTCCACTCTGGCCACCAAATTCCTCTCTGGATATTGCTCGACAGGACCATTCTCTAGCTCTGGGTGGCATTTGGTTCTTGTCCAGTTGCATCATGTCTCATTTGCCTTCATGAAAAGCGCAAAGGCTGTTAAAGAGTTCAGCTTGCTTCCCACAGCAACCAACCCTGTTCTGCAGGTTATTTATAATTCTTCTAGTTTGTGTGTCTTGGACAGATGTTATCAGTCCCTGAAGATCTCACTGTCTGCAACATCCATGTGATTTCTTCATGAAAAAGCTTTTTCTTCCTTCTGGCACCCATCCAAAATAGAAACATCCCCAGAAATAACACGACGGCTGCGAGAGAGGCAGCAGGAAGACCAAAAGGATTGGGGGAGGAAGGGATGGGTTAAATCCCACTCAGAAGTGATTGACAGTCGCTGTTTTGAAGCGCAAAAGTCATTTATTTTGTTTTTAAAAGCTTAAATACAAAAAAGCTGGAACTACGCACATGCTTTGCAGATGATCACTACTTTCTTCTACATCTTTTGCTGTACAGAGGTTCCACAGCAAGTCTGTTGTTACTGTAAACACAGCAAGGAGGTGCTTTGCGTGTGGTCTGAGAAAAGTCGTCTCAGAAACTGAAGCAGATTATAGTGGCAGACGATTTCATGCTTTGTGTTCTTCTGCCACACCAAGGAAGAGCAGGAACTAGCCAAGACAAATAATTTTTCTTTTTCTCTGGAAATACTCTTTTCCTCATGCCAAAACACAAGCAAAATTTCCACATCCTTCAGCTGAGTTTGAAGGATCCAAGCACATTCTTTACACTGACTTGGCCATGACCCCACACAATAGTTAAAGATACCATTCTCTGCAGACAAAAAGCAATACCTTGAACTTCCTACTTGCTTAGGCTGAAAATTTATGTATCGCAAACAAAGGGTGCAACACTTCAAGGATAGTGCTCCCCAAGCTCCTCTGATGCTCCATCAATAATACATTTTTTGAATGCCATGAAGCAATATGCAAAAATAAAATTCCTGGAGGAAAAGCACTCAGGAGTCAAGGTGAATATTTATTTCTAAATAAAACCAAGTCAAATTCCCTCCCTAACCCTCCCCTGCATGCCTACAGCTCGCAGCCCTTACAAAACACAAACACATTTCAGTGGTACAATGAATATCAGGACCAAGAACAAGCCAAACATTTTAGTATCTATGTCACAACTTCCACCATCATGTTACTCCTATTGCAACACACCACACATGTCAAAAGCACATGGGAAAGCCGAGAATATCTTCCATCCACTTGAGTGTGCTTACTCCTACAGGAATAAGGTGTGAAGTACAGCAAAGGACTCCCCGGAGGCTTTAGGAAAAAAATCGGGAAAGGCTGTGGAAAGAGAAGTTGTAAGTGCAATTGGAAAACTCTTCCTCTTTCCTATCAAAGCCATTGCCATGTCCAAATATATTACCATGCCCCTTTCGGGAATAAGAGCCCAAAGACCTGCCAGCAGCCAAGCAAGATATGGCAGAGTCCACAGCCCTATTCTGTGTACCTTAGGCAAGGCAGAAATTGGGCATGAGCACCATATTTTTTTATTATAAGACCTGATTCTTCATGATGCTCACTGCCTTCAGCCGAGTAGACCATGCTCAGCTCATGTCTTCCAAGCCCTGTGTCTCCTGATTCTCTTCAAACACCAGCAGTGTTTCCCAGTGTTTTCCTTGTGTGACTGTGTGACCTGCTTAGTGGGTGAGGGAAAGGCTGTGGATGTAGTCTACCTCGATTTCAGCAAAGCCTTTGACACACTCTCCCAGAGCATCCTCCTGGAAAAGCTGGCAGCCCATGGCTTGGACGGGTGCATGTTTTGCTGGGTAAAAAAAAAATGGTTGGATGACTGGGTCCAGAGAGGGGTGGTGAATGGTCCGGTTGGCATCCGGTGACCAGTGGTGTCCCCCAGGGATCAGTACTGGGCCCAGTCCTGTTCAGCATCTTTATTGATGACCTGGATGAGGGGATTGAGTCTACCCTTAGTAAGTCTGCAGATGACACCATGTTGAGGGGGAGTGTTGATCTGCCGGAGGGTAGGAAGGAACTGCAGAAGGATCTGGCCAGGCTGGGCCGATGGGCCGAGGCCAACGGGATGAAGTTCAACCAGACCAAGTGCAGGGTCCTACACTTTGGCCACAATAACTCCCTGCAGCGCTGCCGACTGGGGCAGGAGCGGCTGGGGAGCACCCGGCAGAGAGCGACCTGGGAGTGCTGGGTGACAACCAGTTGAACATGAGCCAGCAGGGTGCTCAACTGGCCTGGAAGGCCAATGGCATCCTGGCTT
>NW_009718778.1:0-2327 GCF_000703405.1 Apaloderma vittatum | reverse complement strand
TGTTACCTACCGCAAGGCCAGTTCTTTTGTTTCCACAAAGGCTTCTTTATCGTGAGGTGCGTTAATAGCGTTAAGTGGGCAATAGAAGCACATCGTTGTTAGTTCGTTGTTGATTGGTAAATAAAATGGTGTTAGGATCCTTGGTGTTGATTTACCTTAATCGTGGCCTGGGAATCGGTGAACCCGAGTCATAGTCCTGAAAGCTCGGGACGTGACAGGATACTGGCCCCGGGGCACTCCCTGTCATGGGAGTCATGGTGCCAGGGTGGAGAAAAGAAGGCTTTTGCACTGAAGGACCATGCTAATGAGAAAACACAGGGAATGAGTTGAGGAAGGAGGTGATAGGAGAAGACTACAATGAACTGTGGCCTTGCATGCACAGCAAGTGGAGACATTTTCCCTTCTTAAATTGATCTTTGCTAGTTGGTGTCCATGGTCAGTAATTTCAGAAGTTCTGTAGTACTTGTTATGTTTCAGTTCTGGTTAAGGTTCTGTCAAAACGTGAAATAGTAGGTCCGATTGAATTGTGGTCTGAGGCAAAGTAATGATTAGAAACTCTTTTGGTTTCATGTTTGGTTTGTCTCTTGGGACAGAAGTTTTTTTGTGGAAGTGCTTAGAATACTTAATTTAGAAAAGTAAAAAACTCTTTGCAAAGATGATCACTTTCTATGCAGTTCTATCAGATACTTTCTTAATGATATAGTGAGTTATGTACTTGATCTTGTGAATGCACCACTTAGAATTTTGTATGTGCAAGCCAGGTGTTTATGTGAATACATGAAGAGTGGACAGTTCTGTCGTTTCCTTCGAATATCCCTGCATTTTGAAGTCTGGCCTTCACCTCCCAATGAGGAACATGTTAATTTGGCAAAGGAGGCTGTTCTGGCAAACATTATGGGTTTCAGATTTATTCATAGAGAAGATAGATTTTTGTGCTGGTGGTATTTACCTTTGCTACCTTCCTAAATCACTGGAATAGACTAGTGTAATTCCTGTAGGGAATTTTTACTTCCCGAATAGCCACAAATCAATGTACCCATTGTATGATTTAATAGTCGTTTTATCTCAAAACTGAGTGCACAGTTTAATAGCCTAGCCTTCTACTCCTCATTTTTGCTTAGATATCCTGAGGAGAAAAAAAAACATCAAAAATGTTGACGTTTCCCTTTGCTTCTCGTCAGTTCAGGCACCACGCTTTAGCTTTCACCAGCTCTAAGAGTATCATGAGAATACGTGGATAAAGTGTAACATTGGTACAGCTGCCTGGTAATGTTAGGTTGCAGGACACCGTTGTAACTTACCCTTTGAGTGCTTCTGTAATATTGACACTGTAGCGAAAAGTACCAAGTGGAAACATTCACCTCCTAAGAGTCATTAGTCTGACCCGCCACCAACCTCCGTGTGAAAATCTGTTACCATTTCCATAAATTTTCATTTATTTTCAGGATTTTTGTCAGATGTCCTCAGGCCTTGGTTGTTTTGTTTAATGATGGAAGCTTGCAGTCAGTTGCTATATTGTGAGGAATAGTATATACTTCTAATTTTCAGATATTTTCAGAGAAATGTTCTTTTCCTCGGGTGCATCCAGATGTGAATCAAAATGCTTTATTGATTGTATTTAGGAACTGTAATCTCAAGATCTTATATGGTTCTTGGAAACCAAAAATATACTGTGCACCAATATTATACTGTCCAACAAAAGAATATATTATAGTTCTATAACATAATTTTATATGCATGTTACATATGAATGTTTAGTATATGCTGTTACAGAACACAACAATCTTGATACCCATGGAGGTTATTTGATGTTAAACTGTAGAGAGAGAAGAATTGGATAGTTGCAATGCGTATAATTTATAAGCAAAGGCAATTCAGATGATTAGGAAATCAGAATATTTTGTGTTTAAAATATTAACCTTTTTTTTTTACCAAGTGTTGTATGAAGAAAATTATTGTAAACGAAAAGAAAGCTAAGGCTGCGTATCATATTGCATTTTTAATCTGCTCATCTTTGAGCAGATTATAATTATCTATGATACCAAAGACAAGAAAAATCATTATTTATAAACAAGATTTTAAGTATTGGGTACATTCAGGGAATTTACACGCTCTGATGATTTGTGGCAATTACATTGTTGAAGATAAATGCCTCAGAAAGTTGTGGATAATTTTTAAACTCAAGATGAATGAATCGAACAAATGTTGTCTTATTTGCAGTAAAGCATGCCCTCAGTAAAAGTGCTCCGCTCTTTTTGAAGACTTAAGTTCAATTCTCAAGAGCTTTGTCATGTATTTTTTCTAAATTTACAATAATTAATGAGGAA
>NW_009718777.1:16563-16803 GCF_000703405.1 Apaloderma vittatum | reverse complement strand
AAACATATATATAAAACATCTTTGGATTGCTTTTGAAACATGCGTAGCCTACCCCACAACTCACAAAAGAGACATGGAGCAATTCTTAACCACTCCGTAAAATATATTTGGCTTTAGAAAATGTCCTCGTAGACCTTTGTAGACCCATTTTCATGTATTGACCGGCACCGTGGCCACTGCCAATGTCCCCAGGAACCAACCCCAGCACGCGAGCAACCGCGGCCAACCCCGGCCCAACCT
>NW_009718777.1:14151-16459 GCF_000703405.1 Apaloderma vittatum | reverse complement strand
CGACGGCGGGTCGGACCCGGCCGGTGTGCCCTGAATTCCCCTCCGGGCTGGCGGCTGCGCGAGAGAGACAGTTACGAAAGCAAACGGGTTGTTTTGTGCCGGTCGTTCGTGGCTCGCAGCACCGGGACCTCCAGCGTTTCCTGCTCTGCGTTTCATTAAGGCTGTTCTCGCAGGCTCGTGTTCTCGGGGTATTGCGGGCGCAGATCGTGTCCAGCCTGGTTTACGTAACGTCAGGCTCTTCTCGGTGCAAGAAAACTCGTTAATTACGGGTTGGAATGCTCAGATACTGGACTGCACATCTCCAATTAGGGAGCTGAGTGCCCACGTGCTCGTGTGTGTCCCAACCGTTCGCTGGCGACGTGAAAATAGAGGCTCCTCCTGCGGAAGATGGGACAAAGTTGACTCCGAGATCAAAGGACAGCTCGGCAAGTTGGCACCTGCAGTTCATTTAAGGCCAAGTTAAGGATCTTTAAAATAATTCTCTAATGAAAGATGAGCTAGAGTCTCTCCTTTGGATGATCCTGACCCTGTTTTCATGTCAGGCAGCCAAATTTCCCGTGACGTGCGAAGCAGCGAGGCTGGACACGCAAGACACGTTTCTACAACAGCTTTTTTCTCCTCTTTTTCAGCTCCTGTGTGGTCTCTCTGATTTATTAAATCAGTTTCTTCTACGTAAAGCCCATAAGATAAATGTGAGCTCTACGAAATAAATACAAACCGCTGATTGATATAACGACTGCATTATAACAAACAGGTCCATGGCTCCACAGGCAGGGGCATGGTCCTGCCAAAGATGGACCAAGGTCTGCGGGGCAGGACCGTGTTTCTGCTCTCAGTTCCAGCTGCCCATTGACCAAAGTTCAAGGAAGAAATGAAAACGCATCTGTTTATGAGAGCTGGACCATATGAGAGGTATTAGCTTTCAATCCACAAAGGCAGAGGAGCTGAACTGCCACGCATGAGGCAGAACTGGCAGATCGAGGTTGATGCCGCCTACTTTCAACTTAGAGCAAGTCACAGGTGCCGTGTGGAAAACCTCTGGAAGAAAGTGGGTGCCTTGACTGCCAGACCCACCATGGAGAGCCCTGCCGCCTCCCCACTGGTCAGCCAACCTGCTTTTCCGTAGTTCTCATTGCGAATTATAACTCTCATAACGAATTGGAACACCACTTATCCCACGTGTTGCATTTCTACACAGATTTAGAGAGTGAAATCCTCACCTTATTAAACCTGGTGGAGAAAGCTCTGTCAACGTCATCTTTGTGCCCACTTGGCTTTCTACAAACTGCTGTTTGTTCTCCTCCAAGCTGGCTTTCCTTAGTGAGTCGGATGTGCAAAATGACACAAGAGTGCGCGCTTGCTTCTTATCCACCGCAGGACTGGCACACGCCACCGTCCCCTTCACTGGAGCAGAAGGAAGGGTGGGCATCCCACAGGGTACCTGCAGGTTTCTGTTGCATCCTGAGGGAAAGCAGGCTGGCTGCCCAAAAAACTCATCCTCTGGTCCCTGATGGTGGGGAATGGGGACACCCAAACCCCAATCCCACCCCCCAAAGCAGCTGATTAACCTCCTGGTTGTCCCGGAAGATCAGGTTATGTCTGCAGTGCAGTTACACAACAATATTCAGACATGACCACCACCTAGAGGCTAGAGCACTAAATGAAGCTGGGAAAACTTAGGGCCAAAAAAAACGAGGGTTGGAAATATTTCATGAGCCCAAATGGAGCGCCAATGAGAGCTGGAGGACACATCGCCTGTCTTCTGAGAGGCTGCGCTTTCTTCAGGGAACAGCGTGTTTGTGCACCCAGTGCCTGCTGCTGGAAGGGATGACGCTGGTGGTTCCTCTCTGCCAGGGATGCACAAAGGCTCTGGCTCATACTGGCTCCTGTAGTGACCGAGGTCACGGCTGGCTCTCGTGTGCCACACAAGGAAATAAAATTTGCATCTCTGGGGAGGAACGGGCAGGACAGGTGACCAACAAGAGTGTTTCCTTCCATGGATGTCGTATTCAGTGTAAAGCTGAGGGATCACGGAGGTTTAGTCTCTTCTTCGGGGGCCGGTGTCTGAGGAGGACTCGGGCTGATCTGCCTTAGATCCCGAGTTCCTGAACGCAGCCCCTGTGCCCGGCTCCCCGCTGCCCGAGGAGCGCTGTGCCGCCTGCTCTGCAGCATCCATGGGGATCGACACCGAGGACGAGTCGGACTCCGTATCAGTTTTGTCTATGTTTGCATATAGATGATTATTTTAATTACTTCCTTACTAGTACTATTATTGTTTGCTTAAAGCTGTTTAGTTTTCTTTTCCAAT
>NW_009718777.1:369-14018 GCF_000703405.1 Apaloderma vittatum | reverse complement strand
ACGGGGGGTCCTGGAGACAGGCTGGCAAACCAGGGGGCTCAGCAGGCACAAGGAGCAAAGAAAAACGCAGATTCCTGGGAGGATCACGAAGCACTGGAGTGGGTTGCCCGAGAGGTTGGGGGACCTCTGTGCCTGGGGGTCTTCAAGACCGGAGTGGCCTCAACCAAGAGCACGACGCTGAGGAGCCCGTGAAGGGATGCCTGTTGAAGCCCTGCAAGAAAAAGCTTTGCCAGTGGGAAATGCAGTGAAGGTTTCCAAAGGTGCAACAGCTTCCAGAGTGTTTCGACTTCCTGGTTTGGTTTTGTTCAGGGGCTTTCACAAATACTTATTTAGGATAGGTTAGAGCAGAGAAGAAGAGAAGAGAAGAAGAGAAGAGAAGAGAAGAGAAGAGAAGAGAAGAGAAGAGAAGAGAAGAGAAGAGAAGAGAAGAGAAGAGAAGAGAAGAGAAGAGAAGAGAAGAGAAGAGAAGAGAAGAGAAGAGAAGAGAAGAGAAGAGAAGAGAAGAGAAGAGAAGAGAAGAGAAGAGAAGAGAAGAGAAGAGAAGAGAAGAGAAGAGAAGAGAAGAGAAGAGAAGAGAAGAGAAGAGAAGAGAAGAGAAGAGAAGAGAAGAGAAGAGAAGAGAAGAGAAGAGAAGAGAAGAGAAGAGAAGAGAAGAGAAGAGAAGAGAAGAGAAGAGAAGAGAAGAGAAGAGAAGAGAAGAGAAGAGAAGAGAAGAGAAGAGAAGAGAAGAGAAGAGAAGAGAAGAGAAGAGAAGAGAAGAGAAGAGAAGAGAAGAGAAGAGAAGAGAAGAGAAGAGAAGAGAAGAGAAGAGAAGAGAAGAGAAGAGAAGAGAAGAGAAGAGAAGAGAAGAGAAGAGAAGAGAAGAGAAGAGAGAAGAGAGCAGAATAGAGTATAGAAGAGTAGAGTGGAATGGAATGGAATGGAATGGAATGGAATGGAATGGAATGGAATGGAATGGAATGGAATGGAATGGAAAGTGTGTGAAACAGGTTTGTTTTGCCTCTGCTGCTTGCCAGTTTCACTGGGTGCCTCTTCGCTTGCTTTGTCTTCCCACCAGAGCCATCGACCCTCTTCACTTTCTCCCTGTGGCTGCATGAGCCTATACCTCCCCCTCCCCCTTTTTTCCCGTCCGTCAATTCTTTGCAAGACAAAGAGGATAATTTATTTAACTGTTGCTGATACAATGTGCTAAAACTCTCCTAACATTTAGTTACACTTGTTAATTCTTTTAATCTCTCCCAGGTAATGCTCCAGGTGCAGAGAAAGACCTCCCTGGACCACAGAGGCATGAGCACAGCGCAGAGAAGTCAGCGCTTACTCCAAAGGGTCGTGCCGACGCGACCAGTCTAGAACAGCACGGGTGGTGAAACCGGAGCGGGGAGAGCTTGGCCTCATTCGCAAACTTCTCTTTGCAGCACGGCGAGATTTATAGGAGGCAGCCTTAGGGGAAGGCAGATGCTGCAGGATTTCCCTCGGACTGGGCTGCTGAGGCCTTTCCCGGAGAGACAACGCTTTCCGTGCAAAACGGAACCGCGACTTGGCGACGCGGTTAGGGCCGGCAGCCCTGCGCCGGTAGATACGGGTCCATGAAGGAAAAAAATCAAATCAAGCAAACTTTCAGCTTGTCTGGAAAGTTGAGGCTTGGTCCCGGGCGCAGCAACAGCCTCCCTCTCGCTACAAAGCACGTGCCTCGGGGAACGGCAGCCCTCGTATCAGCAAAACAAAAAAGATCATTTGTGGTCTCGCGGAGCAGCGTCTTGCCAGCACCCTTGTAGCCAGGATGAAATCCGAGAGTTGCCGCAATCTAAACCTTCTCTGCAGTTGCTTTTATCTTGCTGAGGGAAAAACAAACAGAGGAGAACCAGAGAGCTTTGTGGCTAAGATGTCTCACATCTGGTTTCAGCTCCAAGAAATGTACTTCCACCCCCTCCCCAAATTGTTAATGTTAAATAAACAAAACCCCAGCGATTTTTTTCTGGATTTTGGCTCTTGGGTAACTTACGAGCAGCTTTGGCTTGAATTCCAGGCTTGTGCTACCCTCCATCCCTAACGAAAGCAACGCACCTCGCTTGGCCGGCGGGGAGGCATTTCCAGATGGCAAACGGGACCACCAGGCCCTGGGACCCTGCGCTGGGAGGAAGAAGCAGCCTTGACCACTCTGTTTTTAGGTTTCAGTTCTGCATTTTTGCCTCTGTTATTTATGTTCCCCCTCCCCTAGCTTTCTTTAAGAACGTCTGGAAACATTTAAGACGTGTCCAATTGTGTTAACATGCCTTTAAGAGCTTTACGGCGTCGATTTGATTCCCGCTCTTAGCGACTGGGCTTTCTAATTTGCTGGCTTATTCCTTTTATATCGCACAGGAACCTACTTGTTTTCAGTGCTTTCAGGTGTTAGGTCAGTCTGAAGTCGTTTGGACATCACTTCGACACTTCCCTTTGCCATGTTTGGAGCAGTTCCCTCGCTGGTGTGCGGGAGGAGGGCAGCGTTTCCTTCCTCCGAGATCCTCGCCATCCTCTTCCAGCAGAGGTAGCTCAGTCGGGGCAGATGAAGGGCTCTTCTCCTCTTCCCCTCCTTGAGTCACCCCAAGTCTAATCACCCTCTTCCAAAAGCAGGGCGCGGGGGCCAAATGAGGCACCACTGATTTCTGTCACCCACCTCCACGCTCGCTTGTGACCAGCTCCCCTCTCTTTCGGGCGCTGGGACGCTCTCTGGCCAGAAGCCACGTTAACATTGTTCTCTCCAAATGAGAGCGGGAGCTGGGCTCAATAGCCATTAGAATTCTTTGTATTTATTACAAAGGTAATAAGACCAGGCCATACAGGAGAAATGTTTGTCTAACACAGCACCAATGTTTCTGCCCAGTTAGAACTGCTGATAATTTATGGAAAAAAAAAAAAAAAAAAGAGCCATCCATTTCTATTCAGGGGATTCAATTTTCTTTCTACTTCATCAGATTAACACCAGTGAAACTCCATTAACTACTGGGGAAGCTGCTCTTCATCTGAGAAGCAAACCCGTTGGATTTTCTGGCTTTGGCGTGCAGCCCCTTCATTCAAAGGAGCGAAGGTGGACGTAGGAAGTACCTACAAGAGCTTGCCTTGTGTGTGGTTTGGGGGGGTTGCTGTGGACTTTTTTTCTTTTTCTTTCCCCTATTTACCCTTTTCTTCCAAACCCCAAGGACCTCACTCTGATTTTCATTTCCTGCATGCTAATTCTCTCTCCTGTTTCTCCTCCCTCTGCGCTACTCAGCACATTGCTGATGAGGACACCAGGAACAAGCCTGAAGGTGCTTCCTCTTATTTCAAACCTCATTTTCCAGGACAGTGAGCAGTGTTTTGCTAAGCCTTTCACTTTTTGGACAAAACAGGAAGGAAATGTTTGTGAAGTTCTGATGAAGATCCTCTAAGATCTCTGCAGGTAACATTTAACCATTTCCAGCGTTCCTGCATCGGTAGCACTCGCTGTCTGCTCGCTGAACGGGACGTGAGGTTTGTCAAACTGCCTCAAACGATGACATCTAAAACGTTGTGACCAGCAGTATCACCTCCCTTCACCAGTTTTCACTGCGAAATCCAGCTGTAAAGGTATCTTGCCCAGTAGCCAACGAGTTATACCAGCATCTCACCACGGCAAGTTGTGCCAACCGCACTTTAAATCTCTCCCCTGGAGCTAAAAAGCTCATTATACCCCCTCAGAACCCAGCGCCGACTCATGAATCTCTTCGCCACGTTGTACTTTCTAAGCTTGGTAATCGTTAGCATTAATAACGATCATCAAACTGCTGCCTGCCTGGCAGTTCTACAGATCTTTTGTACCCAGCATCAGAACATGCAGCGCTTGGGCCAGCCAAGGATCTCAGTGGTTTCTCCACATATTCCACGGAAACCTGCAAGCGGGCACACCCTGGTCAGCGAAAAAGCTTTTCTCCCATCGAAACCTCTACTTTTTGGACAACCCTAAAGGAAGTGAAGCCTGTGAGCGGACGTGGAGCTACGCTTTGATTCCACGTCTAGACATCAGGACCAAGAGATGAGGCGGATTTGGCAGGAGGCAGGCAAGCTGCTTAAGTTGTGCAACTCCCTCAATACCCCATTGCTCAGAAGTCATGAATTCGAGCAAGGAGGTTTGTCTGCAACATTCTTAAGCAATTTTCTGTACTTATTTCAAACAGGAATCCGATTCTAACAATAGTTATAGAATTAAGAACAACTCTCGCCCTGGCACTGGAAGAAGAAGAAATAAACAAAACCAAACACTCAGTTGTATGTTGCTGTAGAACAACCTCTGCGTTAAAATGGAGAAACACGACGCAGCACGCAGAATGACCTCCGTTAACATGTGGCAGCCCGACCATACCTTGGCATACGTGTGAACCCTCCGCCAAGAAGAAAAAGCATCAACCGTATTCATAAAGTCTGCTGGTATTTAAATAACACCACTCGAAACGCGGTCTAGAGGCTAAAGCCAAAGGGAAATGGTTCGACGGTACCGAGATTTGGAGAAGGAGCTCACCTTCCTCGTGCAACGGGATTTGCTGTTTTAAGCCCTTTTAGAGAAACCACTGTGGGCAGGGGGAACATGCAAGTATAAACCTTTTCATTCCAATGTGCGTTTTCTCCCCACAGCGCTACAGGCCCGTTGGTGTTTCTCATTGGCTTCAAGCAGTGTTCGGCCAGACCCTAAAAACGATGGTACCACGTGTCCAAAGCCGGCTGCTGCACTTGGTGGTGATCTTTTATTACTCAAAAGCAAGCTGAAATCAGGGAATAATTTTTACTTGCAAAAGCATCAGGATGGCATCTGAACTACTGTTGGATTCTCTTCAAACCGGTACATCCAGAAACTCACCAGTTTTACCAAGTTACCCTAATTTTTTTCCCGACACTGGTCTGTGCATCCTGTAGAAAACAACCCCAGGAGGTGAAAAAGTCAGCTGAGCACGCGCGGCTTCGCCTCGCTGCCCTGCGGAACTGCCACTTCCAGGGCAAAAGAACACAGCGAAAAAATGTCCACGAGGTAAAACCTCTGGGCTGCGCTGGATTAAGGGAACATCCTCAAAGAGCCCCTAAATACTCTCACCTTCACCGCTGAGGAACATCTGGCTCAGTTAACGCTGAAGCTCTACAGAATGAAAGGTGGTGCAGCGGGACCCAAAGTCCCCCGTGCTTCAGGCCTTGGAAATTAAATCCACACTAAACATTATCTACTAGCCAGGGCCCCGGGGGTACCGATCCTGAAACACGCGTTTAGTACAAGACACCACGTGTTGAGATGCTGAGGCAGGTTTTGGATAGGAGATAAAATAGGCAGGCTCTTGGAATTTTGTATTTCTGGGCTGCAAAACAATTTACTGTGAAAGATAAGGTTTCTGCAGCGCAGACGTTTTTCTTCTTATTAAAAATATGACGTATGTGGTCATCGGTGCAGAGAGACTTTATGTAAGAGGAGGCTTCGAGAGGAAAATTCAAAGTGTCCTTGACAAAGTGGCACAGAATAGCTGTGGCAACACAAATGCAGCTCGATCCTAACGGCCCGTTTCACTGCTGCCCAGTCTCGCTGGCGTTCCCCAGCGTAAGGAAGCTCGTAAGGAGAAGCTAAGGGAGTCCAAGAAAACCTTCTGTGAGTCAGACATGCTCAGAGAAGGAAACCGTAAACGTGCCCTTCAAGCGGGGCTGTGAGCATCCCTACCCCAGCAGCAAACTTTGGCTGTTAAAGGTTTGATGCAACAGCCCTGCGAAGCCTCTGGGCTTCTGCACTCTCTCTAAGTCATCGTCCATTATTAGGCACATCAAAGAAAACCAGCCCATACCCTGCAGAACTTAAAAAACTCATCGATAACACCCAACACCCGCCTTTCCCCGAGTAAATCACACAAGGTCAGCCTTCGTGTGGAGCTCCCAGCCGACATGTTTCCTCTGAAATCGCCCGTTTTGGCTGCTGCGAGGCTGGACCAGAAAGCGTTTGCTTTTTTTTTCCACAAGAGAGGGGCTCAAGGCCTGGTCCCGAAGCTCTTTAGCTGCACAGGTTCCCTCAGGCCGGAGCCCTGCGTCACCGCGACTCGCGTGGAATTGCGCAGCTTTTCCAGCAGGGCGTTGGCAGCACAAGCAACAAACCACAAATCAGCTTTTGAGGAGTCTTTTTTATTAAGATAAATCCAGCAAAATTCCTAACAGTGGGTACATACAACCGACCTGCCCTTTTAAAAGAAATGTTTGTATTTCATTTAAAAACGTGGTTACACTTTTTTTTATTTATTTATTTTTTCAAAACTGACAAAATAAAATTACATTTGGGAAACAACAGATTTCCAGCTCTTAGGTTTTTTTTTTTTTTTTTTCATGAAAATAGCTCACCTTCTTTATAAAAGCAACCCACAGAACCACTGGAATGTTTAACACGGTTATTTGTTTTGAGACCTCCCCACTTTAAGAAACCATACAACACATACAAGGGAAAAAAATTAAAATCTGAAGTCTGTAAGCATGACTTACACAAAAAAGGGACACACTGACAGAAGTCAAAAGCTACCACCACTTATTCTTTCCATGTACCATACAAACTATTACAATCACAAAATTTAAAAACAATGATCTTTTTTTTTGTTGTTTTCTTTTGTTTGTTAGGGATTTAATTCCCAAGTAACCGAGATGAAGATGTTCCATAATTAAATTCATGCTAAAAAAACCTGCATTTATAAAATAGTTGATAAAAATATTCCTCTCTGTTAACAATACAGCATGGAGGTACGGATACCAAATGATGGAGATATAGGGCAGGGTTAACATTACTCGGACTTGGCTTCCTTATCATCAGATGCTTCAGCAGCTGGTGCCTATAAAAGTGTTTGGGAAGAATAGAAATATTATTCGTAATGCTGATCGGATTCCGTTCTAACAAGCATCAAAGAGAGACTTAGTTTGTTAGCACAGACACGGACAACACTTGGGGCAGACAGCGACCACAGGAAATATCAACGCAACGACACGTCGGCTGCTAATTCTAAAAATTCAAAATTTTAACTGATGATCGAGCTTAGCTTGGAATGTTGGGTGCCTCAAAGAGGCAGAGGCTTAGAATATATTTGAGATTAGGGTCAGTCACGTGCCAGGGAAAGTTTAGGTCCTTGTCTCCGTAAGTCACAGGGACGTGTAGGAATTACACGTAAAACCACCATTCTTGTCTCCTGGCCAAACTCCAGGGAAAAATCTCACCTGTTTTCTATCCAAACGCCCGCTATTACTTTTGAAGTCAACGCACCAAAAGTGCAAAGCTCCTACCAAAGGTCCTCTGAAGTACATCAGCCCCATATTAATTTTTAGCAAAGAAGCTCCTGGATTAGTTTTAAAAATGAATGAATAAGCAACTCGTTAACTGGATAACGGTACTCGACACGCCGAGAGAGATCACCGAAAATCGAAAGCGACAGAGAACACAACAGCCTCGTCTGTGCCCACGTGGGGAAAAAAGGGAGCCTGTGGCAAACGTTGCACTTTTACTACCAGCAAGAAATCTGCTAGGAAAAGGCAGCTCTTAGGTAAGTAGCTGATACGGTAAGAACCTGTAAGAGAGAGGCTTTGCAGATCAAGGGACCAGGCCGAGTTTATTTTGCAGATCTCTTGTTGACCCGTTCTGAGGCGGAGGAATTGTTTTAAAGAATTGCGTAAAACTTAAAACCAGATTTGTGGCACAGTACCAACCCGTGCTGAGCAGAAGAGGCAATCCAGCAGTCCAGGGAGGATATGCAAAGTCAGCTCAAGGCTGGAGAGCGATCTTAGCCAGCTCTATTGTTCCCCAAATATTCTGCATTGCTCTCGGGCCAGCCCGGCGAGGGGCACTACGAGAGCACAGACCCCCTGCGGAAGGGCTCTGTCGCAGGGCAGAAGGAGCTGGAAGGAGAACGCTATTCTTTCGGGCTCTCCCTGGGAGCTGCCCTGCTGGTATGTCCTTACAGGGCGGCAGCGAAACACGCCGCCTTCCGACAAGGAGGCCCGAGCGTGAGCTCCTGCAGATGTATCACCCATACATCTGTGCTTATTCCCATCTTTACTGCACCTAAAGTACCTCATTAGTTTTGGTATCTCCGTTTTCAGAGTGGTTTTCTTCTTTAGCATCCTCTTGTTTAGTTTCGTCTTTGCCTTTGGCTCCTTTCTTCCCTTTTGTTGCTGCCTTTTTGTCCTCCTTTTTATCATTTGCTGCCTTCTCTTTCTGTTAAGAAAACAGACCGCGGGACGTTAAACACTTCATTTCCACCTCGTATGTCCGCACATGTGTGTTCTCAACTCTGAAACCAGCCCCGCAACCTGCTTGGATGCACCAAACTTCCTATTGACAGAGAGGAAAGTTTCCAAGGAGAAGCACTTTCCCTCTATTCCGTCCTGAATGTGCTACTGGGAAGTGCTTAATATAAAAGCAGCCACGGCCGGGGTTAAAAGAATTCCTATTTTAAATAGGCATTCAATTAAATTAGCTCAGAAATGTCGAACTGGCCCGTGTTTCTGCTGTGCTGCTGAAAGGCATACCACAGAACAAAAAGAACATGTACAACTAGTGGAAATACCAGAATACTTCAGATGTGCTATTAATGCCTATTGAGAAAAGTGCAACAAAGCCGTAGTCAAAGGACCTTGGCCCTTCCCTGCCAGAAATATTCCTTATGATAATAAACCATTTGTGGGACAGACAAGTTGGAGGCCCAACAGCATCGCTTCAGCAACGACCAGAACTTTGCGTATCTTCTACACGGACCAGGCAAAAATCTAAACAAAACTCGATGCTACAACTTCTGCAGTAACAGTTTTCTATATGGCGAGGTCAGATCCCGGCCCCAGCACAGTAACGAGCGTGACTCTCATTCGTTTCACGTCCGGGGATCTGCCTCTTGCTGCCAATAAGGAACCACATGAAGCAAACGAGCTTAGTTCCTCGCTTGATTAACCTGGTTTCAACAATGGAACCATAAATACCTGCAGAATTACTACTCACAGGTAAAGCAAAAATAAACAGATAATTAACTAAGATGTATCTACTCGGAAGGCGGAGTTGTCTCGGTAACTAGAAGTTCTAAAACGTGTACTTTCTTATTTCAACACCTTGCTTTTTAGTGTCCAAACCTCTCATTAAAAACGAGCTGCTCGCTAAGGGTAAACTCAGAGTGCACGGGGCAAAGTCACCTGATTTTTCAGCAATACTGATGATAAAAAATTGACCACAAGGAACACCGACTCCTGTCGTAACGCAGAAAGTTCAAGGTAGCAAATATGACAGTAACATTAGCGCCCAAGTACGCTGGTGCTGTTTGGCAGGAAGATTTAGACGGCAAGACTACTGCCAGGGTACGGGTTTGCTCTGTGTCACTTGAACAAACCTCACCAGACCTCTGCAGCCCATGGAAGTCCACGGGGAAGGGTTCCTGCAGCAGCACCAGGACGCTCCAAACTCACAAGCCCAGGCCTGTTAGTCTCTTGCTCTTCCCATAGCAGCCAGAAAGGATTTTTAAATACTTGGGGTTGTTTGAAGAAGGGTAGCTTTTCCCTTACCTCGTCAAAAAAAGACCGACAGAGCTAAAACTGTCATTCTCTGCAGCCCCCTCCTTGCTGGTAAAGCCTCTCACTTAAGAAAGCACCTCAAGAGAATCCACAGAAACTGGCTTCCATGGCTGGACTGACCAAAGAGCGAGCGTCTCGCAGTGCACGGCTCTGAGGGAGGATCCCGGGATCTCTGCTCTGTCCTGCAAGTTCCGTGGCTTCTGGGGAAAAGCTAATGGCTACTCTGTAAGGGGTCAAGCCCCCGGCCACAACCGAGGGAGTCCAGGAAAGAAAAATACCCAAGAGGGCAAAGTTATTTTTCAATTTCCGAGCTTCTTCCACCCTCTCAGTTTGTTCTGAGCTAACACCATTGTGTCAATTTTCCTGAATAATTTTTCGATACAGACGGCAACATCAATTCAGTAACAAGGTCACGTGTTTTATGAGGTGATCAAATTTTTTTCCCAGCTCTGTGTTTTTCAAGGTGGCAAAGCTGAAAAGGTGAAACGTACTCTGACACACACACAAAAACATTTGCAGAACATGAAGGTTGTAAAGTTAAGCATTTGGGGGAAACAAGAATTAAAGATGCCTCCACAATCCTTATTACATTCACCTTTGTACAGATGCTGATCCAGTATCAGAAACTCTAGAGAGCCAAAAACGCAGCTCGAGTATCCTGGCTTCAAACCAGCACCTTAGAAGCAAGAGGTCCAACGTTTTCCCAGTCCGACTGGGAGGTAACGTGTGGGTTAAAGACCAAGGCAGCAGCAGAACTAAACCATGTATGATCCCAGAGGGAGAGCGCACCGTATGGCTTGGGCAATAAGAGACCAGACTAAGTTTTGACAGTCCTTAACTTTTCAAAGCTCATTTTCACAACTTGTAGGATTTGGTTAACGCAGCTTTTGCGTATAAGCCCCGAGATGTCTCCATAAAAACAAGCAAACTTGAAAAAATAAGAAACGCCAACAACGTGCAGCTTGTGCAACTGCACTGACCTCTCCACGGGCCATCAGCAGAGGCTCAGCCCAGGACTTTTCGATCCTCCAGCCAGCTCTCTGCCACTTGGGATGGAAGCACAACCACCAGCGGTCGGCTCTCTGCTTCCCAGGGGACCGGCCACCAGCAGGAGATGCAAGCCGCGGGGTGCCAGCCGCTCGCACCACAGGAATGCGGAGCAGCAGGGTTCCTGGGTTCCCCTGCCGCTCCGGAATGGTATATGGAAATCCAGCCGCACGACCCAGACGCACGTGTGAAAAACTTGCTCTGCACACCACTGCGACGACAGAGCCGAGACGGTGGGTCCCCAAAAAGACAAGCGGGGTTCTCCTTCTTGTCCGTTGCTCGTGACAACCCCGCTGCTCCGTACAGCAGGAGCTGGAGGCAGGATAGTTCCCATCACCTGGAGGTGTGCTGTGCCAATCGCAAGCCTTTTGAAGGGAGAGAAAACTGCTCCCAATTCCCCCTCTGTCACCCCCTCCTGCAAATGAAGCATCTCCCACATCTGCGCTTTGCCCGTAAGGCCATCCGAAGCCACTACGGAAAATTTATCATGGCAACAGGTTACAAGTAACACTAAAGTTCTGTTGTTTGTTGTTTTTTTTTTTCCCAGCTGCAAAATCCTAATGCAATCGAAGTATTTAGAGATGGATCAACAAAAAAAGCCCTGCAAACTGCCACCACTGGGAAAGCTGGTGACAGGAAAGAGGTATAAAGGAATACCTTGTGGATTGCAGAACTGTCCCCTTTTAAACTTCAAACTGTTGCTCCAAAGCAAAAAGGAACTTTAAATAGTTTCTTTTTTAATTATACTGTCAGATACACCACTGGCATTTCCAAAAATATCCAGCTTAAGGAAATGGGTATGTAGGACTTTATCTTGAGTGGCTGAAATTTGATAAACTGATAACTAACTGAAAAGAGTGCCTTTGAATGAAAACATGGTAAGAAACGGTCATTAGAAGCATGATTTTCAATGCCTTCTCTAATTGAGTCTCTGATCTCTATTCAAAGCATCATTTTCCCACCAATTATACGAAACTCTGGGATAGCCTTGCAAGGCAAGCAGTAAAGTCTCACCGCACACGATGCGAATAAAATCTGTTCAGTTTTCCACATTCCCTCACTAGGAATTGGATAAAACCATCTTTACATCTTTTAACTCACATCATGCAACCTGAAACCTTTAAAGAAAATTATGGAAAACCGAAATGGTTAGTCAGGGATGCTTTTTCCCCCCCTATAAACCCTTTGAGAAAGGAAAGTATAACTTCAAGAGATCCTGAACTCTTACCTTAGGTGCTGCCTTTTTGGGCTTTGGCTCCGGTTTAGGCGGAGCAGGTTTCTGTACAAAACAGACATAAGAAAAAGAGTCAGATGAGCGCTATAAATGTTTTAGCAAAGTGCTGGTAACTTCTGAAAACTGAACGAGAAAGAGTTTAGAGATGTCTGCTTCATTCTGTGGTGTCAAGGAGTAAACACAGAGTCAGATGAGTGCGTTTCATTATCCAAACCCATAATTCCTCACATATATTACAGCGGTTACGGTACAGATGCTGACAGAAAAACTAAGTGTGTCTGGGTGTTACTGCCTGCTGTGAAGGCAGGCGTGTGTCAAAAATGAAAGGTATTAACATTTGGACATAACTCTACATCTGAATACAGGACTGAATTAAGGACTTTCTTTTTTAAATAACAACTGTTACCCACTTGGCATTTCCTTAAAAAAGGGCTGGGTGCACGAAGCATCCGTAGAAAAGATACTCAAGAGCCTGTTTAAGGCTGTGACTTTAGGCTGAACCCTACCACACGACAGAGATTTACACCCTCTAGGTCTGAGTTTACCTGACAATCAGGCCCGCAAAATCAATGGGCAAGCTTCAAGAATAAGGAGAGGGCAGGTAATGTATAGAGCTCTGAGCAGGTACTTGTATGGAAAAGACCTACAGAGAACGGATGCATCTTGCAATCAGTATTCCTTGACTCGGGATAGGTATTCACGCACGGAGACCAAACATTAACTAACACAGATGTTGTACCTCACATGCAATGTCTAAAAGTAAGGCTGTAATGATATTCAAGGACTGGAAACACAGAATGGGAATTTTCCTTTTAAATATTGCAGGACTCTAACCATGCCTTTCACAATACTGGTGAAAAAACCGACAAATCGTTTCTGTGTAAGCGTCCCCTAGAGCCTGGCATCCCACGTGATGGTACAGTGAAAGAGTAAATACGGATACTCACAGCTGATAGCCTAGCCGACCTTCTCTTTGGCTGCGTAAAGAAAGGTGTGTCACTAAAATTCAGAGTAAAGCCACAACAGCACGTACACTACGTCTTGAAGCCCCGCACACACAATTTAGGATGTAATTACAGGCATCGCGGTGACGACTTCCAAAAGCGCAGCTTTGTTCAACAGTCCTTGCTCTGCGCCGCCCCACTTTTACCTCACTGAGGTGGCAAGTGAGGAAAGTTTCTTTATTTTTAGGCAAGCCATCTTGCCACCCGGCTGTCACCTTCAAGGCTGAAGGGGACACGTTTCCCGTTGGACCCCACGGAACTCCAGCCTCATCCCGACGGACGCCCAGCAACGCCCCATCTCAGGTGACAGGCCTGGGCACCCCAAACCGAGGCGCCTGCCCCCCACCCCCATTGGGCCGCGGACACCTGTGCCTCCCAATTCCTGCGGGACACCAACGCAAGTTCTTGGAAGCAGCTCCTACCTCCTCCTTTGCCTCGCCTTCAGCTGGAGCCTGCAAGGTAAAAGGGAGAGACTGAGGTGAGAAGGCGGCGCTTGGCTGCCTCACACCAGCCGGAGCTTTGAGGGGAGCGGGTAAGGAAACCCCCAAACCCCTGAGGGGAGCAGGGGAGGAACCCCCAAACCTCCAGACCCCTGACAGAAGTGGATAACAAGGTCCAGACCTCTCAGGGGAGTGAGAGAGGAACCCCTCGACCTCCAGACCCCTGAGGGGAGAGGGTAAGGAACGCCTTCAGCCTCCAGCCCCCCGAAGGGAATGGATAACAACCTCCAGACCCCTGAGGGGAGCAGGTTAGGAACCACCTCAACCTCCAATCTGCTGAGGGGAGCAGGGGAGGAACCCCCCAAACCTCCAGTCTCC
>NW_009718777.1:0-320 GCF_000703405.1 Apaloderma vittatum | reverse complement strand
AACCTCCAACCCGCTGAGGGGAGCAGGCAAGGAACCTCCTCCATCTCCAGAACCATGAGTGGAGCAAGGGAGGAACCACCACACTTCCAAACCCCTGAGAGGAGTGGATAACAACCTCCAGCCCCCGGAATGGAGGGGATAAGGAGCCCCTCCACCTCCAGACCACTCTGGGGGGTGCATGAGGAGCCCCCAAACCTCCAGAGCCCTGCGGGGAGCGGACAAAGAACCCCCAGCCCAAGGCCAGCGCTCTGGGATAAGGAGCTCCATGGCGGGCCGCGCCTCGGGGTGGCGGACTACAACTCCCACAATGCCTCGGGGGA
>NW_009718776.1:0-4215 GCF_000703405.1 Apaloderma vittatum | reverse complement strand
TCTATGGTTCTATGCCTTAGCTTGTCCAACCAGCCCTTCCAGCACCCCCTCCTCGTGCTCCCCACAGCCCCCGGGCTGGGGCTGCTGCTCTGCAGAGCACGTGGTCTGTGGTGCCCAGGGAGTCGCTGTTGGGCCGTGCTGGCCGGGCTGGGAGGCAGACCCGCTCGGCCACTGACCACCGCCCACACAAGCTCTTCTGCGGCAGGGGCGGGTGCTCAGAGGTTCCCTGCCCTGTTCCAAGGCTGGCAGAGGCGTTTGGGTGCTGCGCTGGATCCAGCCTGTGAATGTTCACTGAGGGTAGGAAAAGGGAAACCTGAGAAATGAGTCTGTGACCACTGCCGCTTGTCCTTGGCCCCCTCCCAGGGAAGCAACGCAACCTTGCTCCTACCCTCCCCGCCACGTCTGCTTCTGCTTCTGAGCTCAACAGCCACCCAAAATCCATGTTTCTCAACTCAAAATGTGCCTCAGTCAGTATTTAGGACGCTCAAAAGGTCCTAAACAGGCGCGTCAGAGCCCCAAAGTTCCCTAAATCCATATTTCTGAGCCCACAATCTCTCTAATCAGTGCTTCTGAGACAAAAAATAAACCTAATATGTGTGTTTCAGAGGACCAAAAGCTCCTGAGTGGGTGTTTCTTTGGCCAAAGCTCCCTAAATCATTCTTTTGGAAAACCTAATTTCCTAAATCAATGCTTGAGCCCAAAAGCTCCCCCAGTGGGTGTTCCTCTGCACAGAAGATCCATAAACTGGCATTTCTGGTCCCATAATCTCCCTAAATGGGTGTTTCTTATCCTCAAAGCTCCCTTAGTAGGTGTTCTGGGGGCACCAAATGGCTCTAAAGCACCAAATCTCCCTAAACCAGAGTTTGGAAGGGCCAAAATATCCCGAAGTGGATGGCACGTTCGTTGTGAGAGCACTCACCTGATGGTTTCAACTTCTAAGCTGGCTCCATCTAGAGCGAGAGAGGGAAGGGCAGAGCTGGGTGGCTCAGAAAGCGGGGATTAACAACATTGCTGAGGCTGTGCACATCTCGTCTTGCAAAGGTGAGGGCCGACAACAGCCTGCATTGCCAGCATCTCCTCTGTTGGAGCATTCGCTGGACATTTATAATTTTGGAGCTCTTCTAGGGAGATTGAAGAGTTACAGCCGGACAGTGTTCTCATTTGTGGTCTTGTATCGCCACCTATTTGATTCTTAAATTCATGGATCCATAACAGTGGTAGCACTGAAAAAGAGGAGTCAAAGTAAGATAAGAGCCAGCAACAGCACTCATTCCTGGCACCTTCTCTGTGGGAGCACTTGCTGAACGTTTTCCATTTCTGCGCTGGACTCCATGAGAATCTGAGGCAATATGAAGACATCTGTCTTCATCCCTCGTCCTGGGCTGTGAAGAAAGTGTAAAACATACCAGCCCCGTAAGTGCTGCAAGAGTTCCAGTAACTGAAGGAGGATTTGTCCTGCTCCCCACCTGTAAGGACCAATATTTCATGTATTAGGGATAAATGCTCCTCTGCTCCCCAGAGAGGCTGTGGAAGGTGCACAGCAGAGGGCACCCTGTGGTGGTGATGTCGGGTGGTGGCTTTCAGAGTGATGGTCTTTCTCTTCCCAAGTCACCGTCACATAATGCCGTTACTGCCTCCCCGGGGATGGCTGAACACCTGCTTGCTGATGGGAAGCGCTGAATGAATTCCTTACTTTCCTTTATTTGTGCACATGTCTTTACCTCTTAAGCTGTCCTCATCTCAACCCATGAGTTTTCTCGCTTTTCGCTCTTTTTGCTACTCTCCTGCATTCCACCATGGGAGGAGTGAGCAAGCAGCTGCCTGGTGCTTAGCTGCAAGGCTGGGAGTAAACCAGTAAACAGTCCTTTGACCTGCAGGACTATGGAGAAGAAATTAATAAGCGGAATGGAAAACCTACCTCAGCCTAGAGGCACGGGTATGCGATTTGGAAGGAAAAATAACCAGAAAATGGGATTCTTCCTGAAATAATGCCACTCCAGTTTCCAGCAGGCAATTCCTCAGACAGGCTAGAAGGGCTGATCTTAGTTTTGATCCCCTTGAAGAGACTTCAAGGCTCCTTGCAGCCTTCCCCTGCCACCACGTGGTGTCCTTCTCTCTGGAGGCAGCAGACGTTCCTCCATGTGAGTCCATCCCGCCATCATGGGATCCACCCACAGGCTGCAGCTGAGCTGCTCTGGCATGGGTCCTCCTTGGAGTCGTGGTCCTTTTTGGGCATGTCTGCTGCTCCCATGGCCTCTCTTCCCCACGGCCTGGGGTCCTCCATGGGCCATGTCCTGGGTGCCTTCACCACCACTGATCTCCTCTGTCCACCATCACCTCAGGCCTCCAGAGAATGTCCTGCTTTGGTGCCTTTCTGTCTGTCTTCTCTACCCTCCAAGTCTGTGGTATCGGCCCCACTGACCCAGCACTGGAGCAAGCAGGTGGTGAGTGGCTCATGTTCATGGTGACTAAAATCCTCTTTCAAATTTCACGGCTTCTCTCTAGATAAGGGTTGGATGATTCCCTCTGGGCCTGACTCCTCCCTCTCTGATGGTTTTGCTTTAGAAAGACCCTCTCCCAGATCTTCCTTATCTGTCACTGAGAACTTTCTTTCCGGTCCCAGGGGTGACTCATGTATGAATTGGGTGAAAGTGGTCACAGTGGCCATCCCTGTAGCTGAAGTGCTCACTGTGGGACTTGGAGTAGCTGCAACGCTCATCAGGGAGTCTCGCAGCGTGCCAGAACGGCGCACACTCTAGTTGAGCTGACTGCCTGACACTTAGACCTGCACCAATGTCTAATCTGACACCCTACACAAAAGATAATAACTAATAATAAATTTAATGAAAACTATACAAAATGTATTTTGAATGTAACAGCCATACTTGAAATCCTCAGCATCTAGTGGAATCAGCTTGGAAAAAGAAAAGTAGATGTACAATTTCCAGAAGTAAGCCAGGCAGTGTTATTAGTAACAGCATCTCACTGAGGGTGGCCTGAGGCTCAAATTGGATCACAGCACGAACCAGCACCAAACCCTCAGCACCACAGCTGCTTCTGCCCAGCATCCACAGCAGATAAACCTCAGATAAACACCAGCACAGCACGTTTGGCAGGTGAGGCAGCACTCCGGCACTGAGCTCTGAACTAAACTCCAGAAAGACTCAGTGTAATATTGCACTCAGCAATGACATGATGGGAGCAGTCCATTTGAATTTCCAGCCCCTTGGGACACTCAAAGGAAAGACTGATACTCTCTCAGCTGAGTCTCTCAAACTTCTGTGACGAGTCACGGCTGATGCTGCAGGGCAGGCACTGGGGAAGTCACTCCGGCACTGAGCTCTGAACTAAACTCCAGAAAGACTCAGTGTAATATTGCACTCAGCAATGACATGATGGGAGCAGTCCATTTGAATTTCCAGCCCCTTGGGACACTCAAAGGAAAGACTGATACTCTCTCAGCTGAGTCTCTCAAACTTCTGTGACGAGTCACGGCTGATGCTGCAGGGCAGGCACTGGGGAAGTCTCCAATGACCCAGTGGCAGCTGGGAACTGGGTTCAGGAACTCACAGACTGGGATCAAAGGCAGAAGAAGGAAGCATGGATGGAGTCCTCCTTGGATGCCGACCACTGAGGAAGAGGACTTAACCCTTGTGGTCCCTCAGCTTTATACTGAATATGATGTGTACGGAATGGAATGCTACGATGGTCGGTTATGGGTCGCCTCTCCTGTCCACTCCTCCCTGCAAGTGTGACCCTTCCCGGCACTGCAGCAGAGAGCACAAGGTTCAGCTGTGACCTGGCTCCTATAGGAGCAAGTACAAGCAAGATCCTTTCTGCCTATCAGCCTTTAGTGGTCACTACATCAGGCTTTATCATTTCTAGAAACAGACGCGCTCTGCAGAAAGATGCTGTTAGCTTCAGAAAGTGCAGTCTTAGAAGACACTGAGCTGAAAAGAACAGAGAATTGGTTCTGGTTTGGTTCAAACCAGGACAGACCCCCCCAGGAGCATAAGGCGCTTGTAAACACTGGTGCACATCGTACCCTAAAGCCATCAAGTTATAAAGGGTTAGGGCTTAGTGTCAGGATTTTAGTGTTAGGGTTAGGGGTTAGGTTTAGGGTTAGGGTTTAGCATCAGGGTTAGTTTTTAGGGTTGGGGTTTAGTGTTACAGTTAGGGTTACACATTTGCATTTCTGCAGTGACAGAGGGACCC
>NW_009718775.1:0-481 GCF_000703405.1 Apaloderma vittatum | reverse complement strand
CTGGATGAAATTTAGATGGATCACAACACTGCAGTCTTCAGACAATCAAACTTTTGCACGCTACAGACAAGACATACTCTACAGAATTATTACCCCTTAACAACTTCTCCAAGTGAGAAATGGATTTGATGAATTGTACCACGATTGCCTCTGTATAACATCCATGCCCTACACACAGGAAGAAGTGGGGAATTAAACATGTGCCAGCTTGACTTCCAAAGAAGATATTTCTGGCCCCCAAAATGATTAAGTTGGTGCTAAGAATGTGGTCAGGTAAAGCTTCCTCAGTACTCTAAGTCAAGTACAGGGGAAAGAAGATTTCTTCTGCACACCTGGAGACTGATCCAGCACTGCCCACTGTCCCATTACCACCTATGGGAAAAGTGAAAACAGAGAGACCGCCTTATTTTTAAGAAAAGCAACTTCTTTACTCACTTATGTGCACAATTGCTTGAAACATAACTTCAGTTATGCCTTAATG
>NW_009718774.1:1228-2139 GCF_000703405.1 Apaloderma vittatum | reverse complement strand
TTAAACTGAGGGGCCCAGAACTGGACACAATTGTCCAGATGTGACCTGCTAACCATCCCCCTTCTAATACACCCCGGGACGCCATTGGCCTTCCTGGCCACAAGGGCACGGTGCTCTCTCATGGTCATCCTGCTGCCCACCAGGATCCAAAGTGTAACATTTGAGTTTAGGTATTTGTACTCGTGATGATGGCTGTAAAGCTGCAAGGCGCACTGCAGTATTTCACAAAGTGTGGAGAAATAAATAGAAGTACATTACTTGCAAGTTACCCTCAATTCTGTTAAAAAAGGGGCTAGGACCAAATGGCATTCACTCTGGGATATTCTGTTTGCTTGGAGTTTGCGGGGCTAGATTTTTTAAGAAGCTACAGATGTAGGAAGGGCTTATATTAGAGTACACAATCTCAGAAAGATTAAGTTATTTCTGCTAAAAGGAGATTTTTATCAGAGACACCCCAGAGTTCCCAGTACAATTGTATTTAACACAAAGAGTTGTTTCAAACAGTGGAATTTCTCATTCATTCAGAGGCTTTTCTCTCTATATATGTTCTGTGCATAGACAGCAATCACAGGATTTGTTAATTCTAAAATAAAATGGAAAGTCGGTGCTTTTCATCAGACAGGTCCCGGAAACTGATGAATTGTTCATCGCATGTAATAGTGCAGGCTGGATGCCAAGGGACAGCAGGATTAACCTCACTGTGGAGCTGCTAAATAAATAGTCTTAGATGGAGTCCTGTGGAAACAAGGTTGTGGGATAATGTATGTGTAGGCATTTATAAGTATAATATCTGCTCTGTAGAACATTTGGCTGAGTGGGGCCAATCTCTGCGAGAGAGTCAGGAGGGAGGTTTTGTGGTGGATTTCCTGATTGTCTTTGCTTTCCACACTTGGCCTGTTACTGTGGAGTGA
>NW_009718774.1:0-241 GCF_000703405.1 Apaloderma vittatum | reverse complement strand
CACGACTTTTAGCATAAGTAAAATTCTATATTCCTTATCCTAATATAAATTAATAAACTAACTTAATTAAAATGGTGATTATCTATTCATTAAGCAATTAGCTCCTTAAAACTTAAGTTTGATTACAACAGTTAGAAGCTCACAAAAGTAACCAAAAAAGGTAGTAAAGCCAAAACAGTGTGCTCTCACAACAAACTTCAGTGATTAGTCTTTTCCAGGACTGTTTTTCAAGATGCGTGGG
>NW_009718773.1:0-82835 GCF_000703405.1 Apaloderma vittatum | reverse complement strand
GGTCTCTGGCTGTCGGCCAGGGTCAAACCACAACACAGATTTCCTTTTTAATGACTGTTTTATTACCTGGCTGCCTGAACACTACCTCTATGAGGCTAACAGAGAGAGAAACATTTTGGCACTAATGCTAGGGTAAACAACTCAGTCAACTCTCAGTGATGGATTTTCTTTAGGGGTTTCTTTGTTAAGTTTAAAGTATTGGCTGCAGCACTGAGAATGGATTTATCTAAGCCAATGATGCAGTTCATGAACACAAGCATGTTTTTAACTAGTTTTCAAAGTGGAAACACAAGTCATTTGGGATGTATGAAGTAGCACTGAATGTTATTTTAAAGAAATATGTAGCGATGCATAGAACTTGAAGAGACTGGTAGGGATCAAAATTACAGATTTGGTAATGGCAGGTATTGACTTTTTAATTTCTCATCCAAATGTAGCTCGTGTTTTATTGGTGATTGCCTCAACAGTGCTTGTCAGCCTTTCTGAAATGAGCCTGTGTTATTAGACTGTTTCTTCAAGTACAACGTTTGTCTTGAGCAAATTACTTGGATCCCAGAGTAGCAGTGTTTTGGTTTTTTTTTTGCCAGGTCTGTTCATTGGACAAGAACTAACCAAGCAGCAGGAGGATGGCATGAAGACTGAGGGTACAGAACTGAATGAGATTCTCTTTATTATCTACTCAGGTCCTACCCACACCACATGGTCCCCATGTGTTGCCTGGTCTAGTTGAGAGGTGGCATCCCTGCCCACAACAGGGAGGTTGGACTAGATGATCTCTAAGGTCCCTTCCAGCCTATGCCATTCCATGATGCTATGATTCTATGAGATGTTTTTGTATTCACTTCCATTCATGTGGCTTCATGCCGTAGACACACAGGACAAGTCTATCTTCCTGCCCACTTGAATGCAAATACTGTTCCTGAAGTGTGGCCAACTTAATCTTCTCACATCAGAACACAAAATCTTTTCCTGGTACTTGCAAGGCTGAAAAGCTGCTGCTGAGGAAGTGGAACATTCCTTGAAAGATTTGTTTATTTTAGTTATTCTTGAATGAAGTGTCTCTCCTATCCTTACATACGTGTGAGTTAATCCAACAAAACCTAATCCTTTCTTCTGAAATACTTTACCAGGAAGAAAACCTTCGTGGACCTGAAAAGAGAACGCATGAAGAGCACTCAGTCCTGGAGGGAAGAGAAATTCTCTTAGGTTGTCCAAACCAGCCCAAAAAATGCAGAGAAGCAGTATATAACCTGCACTAAAACTCCTAACAATCACAATGTCGTACATTGTTTGCATTTTCATTGCAGCTTTTTTTTTGTTTTTTAATTTATGCCTTTCCACAGTGCGCTATTTCATAGAACAATAGAAATTGCTATCATTGTGATAATCAGCTTTCAATTTCCTTTCCCAAAATGTATTCTAGTTATAATTCCTTGTACATATTAAACAGTTCCTTACTCTCATTCAAATTAAACATTCAGATACGTCTATAGTATTAGTTCAGCTGACAAGAGAAAAAAAAAAAGATGCCTTTGTAGTTGTTTATTTATATCATTAAGAAATTAAGTCCTGGCAATTGTGCTCATACCCGCAAGTTCTTATCCCTGATGCATTTGTTCTTCCTCTCTTTCTGCCCCTCTCTTTCAAGTTAAGCCTAACTTGCCAGTTAGAATACTAGAAGAATTTGCAAAATCCACATCAGCATCCCTTTAGTGGTGATACAGTTTTTTTAAGAAAGGCTCCAAGGGGTGAATGGTACTAAGACTGGGTAGCTCGTTCATTCTCATTCCCTCATTCCAGAGAGCTTCAGCAGAAATTGAGAGAAGGAATGAAAGATCCTCAAAGAGTGGAAAATTTGAAAGCTCTTCATCTTGTACTTTTTCCTTAGCTATATGTATTCTTAGCACCTAATTCTGTCTTCAAGTGCTTTTCATAGAGAGCAAATGCTGTAAATAAAAGTGTCATTTGGTTTCCAGAAACTACTCTGTGGTGTCTTCCCCACTGATAAAAAATTACTGGAGCCAAGAAGATGAGAAAGAGCATGAAAATCTGGGATAATCTGGGAAAACTTGATCTTTGTAAGTACCACTACAGGAGAATAACTCTATTTTAAAAATTAAATACAGATGCAGATGGCCAGTGTGTTACATGCAGGTGCTGCATTATGGTCTGCCAGTGAAGGCACCGGTGTCCCATGCAAAGCTGATGAGAGTCATGGTGAGTATGGGAATCCACGATGGCAGGACTGAGATTCATCTTTCAACCTAAGGCTTTGTGCCGTTGTTTCAAAATTTGCCAGAACCTGCTGTTAACTGACTTGTTCAACATTTGGAATAGGGTAATAGTCAGCACAAAGAAAGGTATCAAGATAGGCCTTTAGGAAGCTTAACAAAGAACATTCCTCCTGTCTTGGCTTCAAGTACTAGTCATGTAGGTGGCCATGGGGTAGTCAAAAGCTCTTCTTGTCTTTGATATCACAATTCTTTTCCTGATTCCTCTGAAAGGCCCATGCTGCCTTAGTGACTCTCATGCCTGTCAGGACTGAAGGTATTAGAACTTTTTTTTTTTCTTTGTTAAAACCATCATGTTAATTTTTACCACCATAAAATGACATAAATTCATTTCAAAACTTATTAAAGAATTACAAAATTTCCCATATTTCCTATGGGATCAATCAAGACATTTGATGTCTTCCAAAGTAGTATTTAGAATAAAAATAGTATTACCTGGGACAGCAATTCTGTAACTAATTTTTTTAAAAGTTGTTTCTTTTTTCACCACATATCATGCTCTCTGGGTAGTAAAATCATTCCCTGGAGGCAGAACTTGCTGGGCAATTGCCTTAAATATGATCCCTGAAGATCATCTCCCTAGCACTTCTGTGTAGTGTATCCTTAACAGAGTGGTACTCGCTAAGCTGTCTGTATAAATTCATCTCTATAAATTCATCTCACAACAAACGATTCGTGAGTTCTCTTTCCTTCAGACCAGATGGATGCTTTGTCACAGTGTATAATTCTGTAGAGAGGATGCTGTACCACAACAGCATAGCCACAAGAAGGAGATACAAGATATGTTGTGTAGAAAGAAACAAAGCTTTTCTTTTATTTTCCAGATCTAAACCCTCCCTTACTCCAGCTCTACAATAAAAAAAATCTGTTATAAACAGACTTTTGAAGAGAAGTGAGTTCAGCTGTGCTCTATCAGGCAAAATTAAGGATTATCTGTAAGGAAAATGTACATATTTACTCAGACATCAAGTTTGCCTCTCACTTTCTGAAAAACAAATGAAAGCTGACAAGAAATTATATTGGCTTGAATCATTTGTCTAAGCAAGAAGAGTAACTCATCAGCATTGATAGAAAACAGAAGGTATTTCTGTACTTCTTAGTAGTGCTATTCATTTTATCTTTGAAACCAAAACAGAGCGAACATTTTTATTTTTGTTTATGCCAGGCTGAATATTTATGTTTTAAGTAAATCTTATTACCTCCTTCTCCTGAATTAAAAATTGGGCAGAGTTATCAAAAGGTGTCTTTAGATATTTCCAGACATTTGTTTTATTTCTGAAAAAGCAAGTTAACTTGCTTGAATTATAAAATATTATACCTTTCTAGTTTAAAGGTAATGTATCTTCTTTGTTGCACACTGTTAGATCACTCTACGTGTTTATTTTATCAAGCTAATCCGACAAGATGAAATCTGTCATTTTACCCATTTATAATGCATTTGTCACCATGGTAGCTGGGAAGTGAATACGCAATTTAAATGAGAAAGACCCCAAAGCACCCATGCTTCCCAGTCTTCATTGGATTTTGACTGTTTATTAAAATCAAGATTCTTCCGACATTGGCTGGAGAACTTAAAGGATTTTTGCAGTTACTCAAAGAACAGGGCTTTCACAACCAAATGAATTTTCAATGCAGTCTGACAGGTGCAAATCTTGAGCAGATCGTTCTCATTTTTAGTGGTATATGGACGAAGTATCTGCGTTTCAACATGTACTGTTCCATGCCTAGAGTTTCACTAAATATGTGTGCTGTTAACGGAAGAAATCTTTGCAATTGACCTAAACTGTAAAACAGGGTCTTGCAATCATATTTACCTTGGGTTGAAGAGTGGCTGGCAAGTTTTATACCATGTGTATATGTTTTAATTCAGAAGTTAGGGAGACAGGAACAACAGTCGCAACTAGACTTAAAGGGAGACCTGGCTGTACTTTGGTTGTCAGCAGTAAATTGTGAAGAAAATCAACACACTAATAATCACTGTGCAAAGAACAGCAGCAAGAATGAAAGCTGAGTTGCTTCTGCCTTTCAAGTACTTTCTGCCTTCTTTAGGTATCCTTTTTAAAAAAATGTCAGCTGGGACTGGAACTAATGCAAGTGTCTTTAGTCAAAGCTGAAGAATCAGCTGCATTTTAAGCTCCATTTTCCAAGAGTTTATCAATTTTCTGATTCTTTTCAACTCACATGATTTCAGGAATGGCTTCTTTCTGGAAGTAAGTCTTCAGTGTGCATGTTTGTGAGAGTGTGTTACATTTATAAAGTTGGAAGAGTTTTGGTTCAGTGCATGGTTAAAAAACACAACATTTTTTGCAAGCTTTTTTGTCCAGACAGGTTTGTATTTGAAAATACATTTTTTACTGCAGCTTTTAAAATCTTTTCTGCTTTAATGGAATAAAAACACATCATGTATTCATGGTAAATACTTTTTCAACAATACTAACATTTGAAAGCCTTGTCTTACAGACAAATGTTTTGATTGTAGTTTTGTAAGACTTTTTGGTTTTATACCAATATTGTTTTGATTCTTTCTTCCTGAGTAGGCTCATTCTGTGCTTATCTTAAAAAAATAACTGAGAAACTGAAGTTCAAGGAGTGAGAGGTAGGGTTTAAGTTTATTAAGGCAGTTAGAGTTCAATTTTTTTATTTTATTTTATTTTTATGTATTAAGAAAGTAATTTTGTCTGCTGTTTTGGAGATGTGACAATATTGTTAAAAATATCTGCTTTACTCACTACAGTCTGGGTACTGATTTCTTACTTCTGACATACCTTTCACAACACAAAACCAAATGCAGAATTTGATAAAAAATTTTCAATATTTTTTTATAAAGGTAGTTTTGGACACCGAAAACTGGTAGCTATGCCTGTGAATAGAGTCTTCAATGAACAAGGCAATGTATTTTGTTCAAACAGTGTAATCTGCTGTAAATTTTATAACCTCTTCATTCTTATCCTTCAGCTGCCAGATTTCTTTTGCTTGTATTTTTAAATTCTTTGTTGAACAATCTTTCAATTCGCTCCACTGGAGTACAGAAACGTGCCAGGTAGCCTTGGCAGTGTAGGAGGTGTGTAGCTCCCAGAAGTGCCTTGTGCATTCACAAGAAGTTAAATGATTAATTAACTCTGTATTTATGTTTCTATTTGATTCACAAACTCAATTGGTGCACTCTAGTGACTGATTTACATGAATATTCTTGGGACTGCATTACTGCATAATTAAACTTTATAGCCAAATGTCCTTGTTGCCATGTGGATGCTGCTTAGAAAATTACACTGGATTTCATCATAGGAGCATATGCAGTGGGTGGAAAAATTGAAAAGAAGTATTAACTTTCTTCTTTGAACAGGACTGGATCTGAGAATAATTTTCATCTTGAGCAGGAAGAGATGATCCAGGGCTACAGTATAAGCATGCAATGTCCTTACATGTAAACCACATAGTCCTGTTTAGCTAGAATAAATGAGGTCAGAATTTTATTTAGCCTACAAGTACAAGCTACTTTCTGTAATTCTGTTACAGAGAACAATTAGGACAAATCAATTTCCTTTAAGTCAGGACAGGTCCTAATTGTTACAAAACTTTCTTGGTCAGGTCAGTCTCTGCCAGCTCTCATCTAAAAAGAACATTTAAAGAGCTACATTTCAGATTCCAGTATCTACTAAAAAACCTTCTGCAGCAATATCTACTGATAAGGCGTGGTGAACATTTACTTTTTTTCCTTTCTTGTATCCTTCAGTTCTTTCCATATTTGGCACTTTATTTATCCTTTTGTACTAGGGATCTCACCTTTAAATTAGGAAAAATGGGCTTAATTTTCAACTTCAGAGTCTTTTGACAGACTCCTAACTGGCTTGGAATATATTCCTTCACATGTATATCTACTTTTGCCAGTCAACTTTACTAAACTACCAAGACAGTAACTAAGAATCCTGACCAGCTACATGCAGCAACACTGAAAGTACTAATCAGAGTAGGAGACTCCAGTTTTGACTAACAAGGGACTAAATGAAGTCAAAGACTTTTCCTGTCTGAGCTTGCTGCGGGCTCCATTTGCAGAACAGGCTGCCACACAGTAGATGTGAGGAATTTGAGTATGTTCACTCTCTTCCTGGGTGGTTCTTCAGCAGACTTCAGAGCTGTCTCTGCCTTTCACATCAATATGACCTAGAAAGGAAAGAAGGCCAAGTCAGCTCAGGTCATCATCAGAGCTGTAGCATTCACTGAGATCTCCTGTTTCCCTAAGGTTGTCCTAAATACAAATTCCACTTTCCTGAGCAAAGTGCATCAGGCTTTATTTTCTTCATGTTTTGCCAAATCACATTATTGAAAACTGTTTCTACAGTAGTGTCATGAAGTCCATAATAATGGACCAATGAGGAACACAGTAAGTGCAGGAAAGTTGAGTCATTTTGATTGGTGGCTGCTGCAGAAAAGGATGGATATTTAAAGTGTAAGTCATTTGGACAGAGGACACCAATTGTCAATTATTATTCTTTTCTGAAGACAGTGCTGTTTGCCAAATGTTTCTACTTAGCTCTTCCAGACTGACGGTTGCTTTGACTAAGATATGGTCTGAAGTGTCCTGGAGCAGTTAGTACGATTTTCACTAGCTAGTCTTAGTGAAGAGTGGACAATCCCACTGTTATTAAGAACTAGAGAGACAACATGAAGCAGTGTAGAAGAACTTCCTTACAGCTTCCTCTAACAGCCTTTTTTAGTGTCTGATTTTAGAAAAATATTGCTTCCTCTGTCATATTAGGTTACCGTAGTTGCAGAAGAAATTACATAATATAACAAACAAGCTAATTATTTAAATCATTTTTGCTGCTGCAATGATTAGATTTGAGTAATATATTATTTCACTTTTGTATCATATAGCCATAGAAGTATATTCAGGATTAGCTTTCCCTGCAGAAATTTGACTGGAGTTTGTAAAGGTTTGGCATCTTGATGTCTCTAGCAGAACAACAAACATTTATTACACTGTACCTTTCCTCTCCTTCAAAGATTGATGCATACATTTCTAGCTTTCCTAGCTCTTCTGTAGCATCCACTGTATCTAGAACTATTTTATTCCTGGTGTCATGGTTGATGTGCCTACAATAATAGAACGTCTCTGACAACAAAATAATGAGAACTAATGAACTCCCAGAGTTCCCATCTCCACCAGTTTGGGAAGTGAATAAAGCGGGAGTAGTCCTTCTTTGTCCTTAATTATATGGCTAATGTTTTTCAGAGAACTTTCAAAATTTTGCGTAAACAACTTGAAACATCTCGAAGGCTTTCTTTCAGATTTGCTGAAAGAGCACACAAAGTCTCTTTGAAATGTCACAATTGTTGGCTGCTCAGAAATGACTCTTGAAAATCCCCCATCCAGAGATCTTTGGGAATCACCAATTAAAGTACATTGCAGCTGTTTGTACAAAGTACTTGCTTGTTCAGCATTTGGAGCCTTTCCTCATCTAAGAGCATGAGCTATAGGCAGTGCTGAGTTCTCAAATGTTTTGCTGGTAAAAACCACCTGTTCAGTCCCTTTTTTTAGCTCACCTACCCCCGAGCTACGCTTGAAAGCTCATTACACAGTTTAATTGTGAATTCAAACATAGTATTTTATATGCCAAGGTACTGAGGCAAACCTCCAGTGCAGATCACATGTCCGGGTCCTTCTGCTAAACAGTGTAACAGTCTGTATAACAAAGAGCTTCTGGGGAGTGAAAGAAACACCTTGGTATTTCAAAAACTTTGCAAGATGGAAGCAGGCACTTTAGCATCCTGTGAGAGACAATGGCAGAGAAGACAGTGGTTATGAATACTTATAACAGCATGTGAGGGAATCTAACTTGAATCTAGCATCAAACATGCAGAAAATCAGTTTCGTATACAGTCCTGCCAGCTCTAACTGAGTGTTAAAAATTGGTTTTGAGAATTAGTTATTAAGTGCAAAGAAATGAAATTTCTGTCCTTGTTATAGCTGAGAACAGAAGCAGGAAGAAACTGTCCACTTCACTTCTCTGCTTATTTCAACTGTAAAGCCATTCAGAAGAGCCTGAAACTATGTTCATTAATAGTTAGAAAGAGTTTGTTAAATAAAACAAGTTTCTGGATCGGTTGGTTTTATCTGGACTTAAATACACCCACATTCTTGTGGAAGGAACTTGGGATTCTTTCAGCCAAAAGAAATCTGATGAGAGAGTTTGGAGATGGGATGTTCTGCAGTGTTTGTAATATTTTAAGATGATATTTTGGTGTGACTGGATTAACTAAAGTGAACATGAGGCAGGGAGTAGATTTCAGGAAAACGAATTGATAAAAATATCACATAGAAATAGGTCAGTAAAAGAAGACAGAATGAAAGAATAGGTAGACAAAAGAAGGATGTGCAGATTTAGGATAGTCTGCAAAAGCTGAAGGGAGCAAGTATTGTTGCAGAGAAGTTTAATGATCTCATTCCTAGCAGAAGATCTTGGTTTTGATAATTTGCCTGTTGGCTCAAGTGCCTTCCCTCTACCTTCCCTCTAAATTCTCAGATCATGTATGGCTGTGAAGCTGGCAAGGAAATTGTGGCTAGTTATTTTAATAACTGTATCTTCACTGTAGTATGTGCTGCCAGAAATATCAGAAATATCCTCCTACACTGCTACATTTCCTATATTTCTCAAGTGCGTCTGCCAGAAATATCAGAAATATCCTCCTACATTGCTACATTTCCTATATTTCTAAAGTGCATAATTATTAAAGAAATCTTTTTAGGTCTTTATATGGTTTTGTTTGTGGCCACATTTCAATATTTCTACATACACATTCCCAGGAGCTTCACCCTCTGAAATCCATTTACCATTTTGAGAAGAGGGATTTTTTAGAGTGGAAAAATTTGAAGTGAAGTTGTTCTGTTGATCACCTTGAGGCAATTTTAATAATAAATGACTTAGAATGCTATGATTCAGATAGTGATTAGAATAAACAAACTAAGTTAATGAAAAGAATTTAGCTGTGTAAACTCTCTGAAGTACTTGGAGTAATAGTAAACTGTGATTAAATTTAAAAAGAGCCTTTCTTATGTACAGTACTAAGTATAGATAACATATATTTAAATGAAAAAAACTCTGGATGTTAGTCAAGGTAGAAAAATGTGTATTTAGAGCAGCAGATGTTTGGCAATCCTGCTGCCCATGTAGCATCCCGAGGACCGGGAAGGAAGCCCGGGAGGAGGACAGTTACCCCTGATGCTCCGAAGGCTAGATGCATTTTTCTCTCTCTGAGGTCAGTCTAGGTAAAGGCTTCTATGTAAAATTTGTTTGCATCTCCAGCCTTTTGCCTGATGTGCATAGCCACTTGGTCTGTTAAGGATGTTCTTGTTCTGATAATTGCTTTTTAAAGGTGCAAATTAAGCCAGGTACAGGACACTCGGGTAGTGTTGTGTGAGCATCACATCTAAGGATTATATCTGACTTTTAAGACTGATAATACTTGATATTAACTTTTGCTTTTCTGGTTGTTTCTCCTCTTAGTTTTCATGTCAATCACAAACTGCACCTCATGTACTGATTTGTACCACCGGCTGCCTATACCATGAGTTCCCTGACTGACACTAGTGATCCTCAGATATGAAGAGAAGTCACTCTGTGGACCAGTGATGAAGGGTGAGCAGGCTTCAGTAGTAAAAGTGACTCTATCTAAGAGTCCTCTCTAGAGGAATAAGCTGCTTCTGGAAAAGACAAAATAATTTCTATAAATAAATACACAAGTAGATGTTTTTATGAAACGCGTGTTAGTGACTCAAGTAAATTTGTAACAAGACATATTGCAAGATATGGTGTCTATTGTTTAGATCAAACATTCCTTCAGTGTCTTTTTTTTGGTAAACCTTTAACAGAAGTAAAAAAAATTCTAACCATTTTTCTATAAAGGCTATACTGCTTGTATAGATAGATTGTGGTAATTTTTAATTATTTATTGCATTGTATAGTCCCCTGAACGATTGTCAACCCATCTTACCATCAATCATTTTATTTTCATAGATACACTTTTTTATTATTTGAGAGATTCAGGTTTTGGATAACAATGTCTTTATAAGTGAGTAATCAAAAAAGTAAAGTAGATCTTTGACCCTCATCCAAAGTTTAAACAGAATATATTTATTATTTAAAAGTTCACATAGCTAGATAAATTTTATTTATTCAACAGTTACTAAATTTTCTCTTTTCTTTTGACATTGAAAGGAAAAAGATTGAGTAACATTAAGGAAAAAATCAGATATATTTCTGATTTGACTGAATGTAGATAAAACAAAAAAAATTCATACTGTCATCAGTAATTCCCGATTTCTAGCTAGATGCAAAAATGGGATTGACTAGCCTGTAATTTTCTGGCCTTCCTCTTCTCCCTTTTTGAAAATGGGGGTTATGTTTTCCTATTTCCAGTCGGTGAAAACTTCACCAGACTGCCATGACTTTTCAGATATGATGAAAAGAGGCTTCGCAACTTCATCCTCTAGTTTCCTTAGGAGCTATGGGTGGATCTTGTGAAGTCTTTCAGGTGTGCACCTTCAGGATCACTGGACAGTCCTGAACATGTTCTTCTCTTACAGTGGACAGATTTTCATTCTTCCAGTCCCATAATCTCTTTGTGATGACCATGTTAACTAAAAGAGAAATAATATGCTCACATTTCTGGGAAAAAAAAATTTGGGGACTGCATATCAGGTAAAGCATTCTAGTAGTAGAGTGCTGCCAAGAGCAGCTGCATAGTATCAGTTATTGCAGACTAGTTTAGAACATGGAATGCACAAGTATAGCAAGAATAACATGTGCGTAGAGTTAAAAATGTCCAGGAGCAGACAGTTGTCCTTAGCTCAGATGTTCTTTTATGGTTTTGTGAATTTAGGGAAATCAAATTCTCCCTCCCAAAACAATCAGACTTACACTGGAGCTACTAGCATACCAGGATACTTTTACAGCCTTACACCATATCAAGTTAACAAGTATCCAAGGAAGACAAAAGACTGACTACCCATATTAGTTAAACAAGCAACAAGCAAGCTAACTTTGGTACTGGAAACAACTTCATTTTCCATGAAATAGAGGTTTTGTTGCCAGAAAGTAGTGTGTGCAATTTCCCTTCAGTTCTATGGCATTTCTGCAGCAGAGCTGCACCTCATCAAGATTAACTGACCTAGCTGAGATGGAAATCTTTGTGTTTTGGCTGCTTTAGCTACCTAGGTGAGCTCAGTTTCTCAGGTATCTCCATGAAAGTTGTTTCTTCATAGGATCCCATAAAGTGCTTTGTTCTGGATTTGTGACTAAAACATTAGTGATAACGCACCAATGGTTGTTGCTGAACTGTACTTGCACAGTGCCAGGGCTTTCTGTTCCCCACTCTCATCCTCTCAGCAAGTAGGCAATGGGTGGGCAAGAGGTTTTGAGTGGACACAGCCCAACAGCTGACCCAAATTGACCTTAGGTGTACTCCAAGCCATGTAACATCAAGTTCAGCAAAAAAATTCTGGAGAGGGGTGAATGGTGAGGGCTGCTCTTTCCAAGTTAGCTGATTCTCAGGGGCTGGCTGGACATTGGTCTGCTTGTGAGACATGGCAAGTGATTGATTTTGTATTATTTGTTCGTTTGTGATTCTTCTCTTCCTTCATGTATTAAACTGTCTTGATCTCAACCCACAAGATTTTTCATTTCTGCAGTTCTGATTCTCTCCCCGACCCTACTGGAGTTGGATAGGGGAGAGGGAATGAATGACTGGCTGGGTGTTTAGTTGCTGGCCAGGGTCAAGCCACCACAGGAGGTGTGAGCAGATTCTGTCTCAGGGAATATACATACCCTGAGCTGGGCCAATGCCATCTTTAAGGAACGTGTATCAGCACAAAATATGGCTGATGTTCTTGGTTTGAATATGAGTGGAAATTAGACTGGCTGCCAGTGCTCAGCACCACAACATGCAATGACAGTCCATCCTTGTGCATTATTTGCTAGTCGAAGTCAAGAGAGAAAATAATTTTAAAAACCTTGATAATGCCTACTTTACTGTAGTAAAATAAGCAAGAAAACAGAAAAACCACATGACCTTCCCACTGAAAACTCAAACTTGTCACATAACTGATGCAAGTTTTGAATAGATGTAGTTTGACTAGCCTGTCCAAACTAGAGTTTATGTGAGACCGTCTGAGTCAGCTGAGCTATAGATAGAAGTGTTGCATCTTGGGGAAAACACAATTTGTTTTCCTGTCTGAGATGGGCTATGAACATCTGAGGGCTGAAAACATATTCCCAGATATAATGAAACATTAATTGCTTGTCTAAGAAGAGCTGTTTTATTTCTGTGCTAAGTCTGCCTAGTAGAGTGTTAGAGTGAACTGTGGAGCTGTTCCCACTAGGAGATGTTGATTTGGATTTGCTTTTCTATTTCAGAGCTTATACAATGTTAGAGTGACCCTGAACAGTGTGTACTAGCAGGTGTTCATGCAAGATTGCATGAAATGAACATAAATGCTGTGAAACATCTGAATAATTACTGCCTAAATGAGTAAAACTGCCTGCCTGAATTGCTTCTCACAGTTAGAGTGGAAAGAAAACTTCAGGGAGCATCAGGAAAAAGAATGAAATCAACTCTTAACATCACTAAATGTGTGCATAAATCTTACTTGGATTTTCCAAATATGGAGATGAGTCATTGGAGATATGCTGTCTACAAATTTCACACAGTTTTTCCGATGCAAAGGGCCCCACCCTCAGTTTCTTCCAGGAAAGAGTTGAGCAGCCTAGCAGAGCATGATCAATAATTGAGATATATGAGATTCTACCTGCTGCATTAACTTCATGCAAAGAGAGATAAGTAATTATAATAATTTCATCATGTCTTGGTGATGATAGTGAATGAAAGAACAGAATTCTATACTAGATTAAAGGTTAGGAGAAGGAATAGCACTGTATTCTAATATCTGTGTTACATCTACACAACTACATAAGACCACCAGTGTTCTCAGCTGTTTTTATTCATTGTTTAAAAATTAGGATGTTCAAAATTCCACATAACTTGTTTGCATTAATATATTAAGTCCCTCATAAACTGAGGTTCTGTCTTTGAAGTTCCCAGAGGAGCTGAGCAATGTCCAGCAGCGACATAAAAGCCAAATGGTAGAATTTCTTCAGAGCACGGAGAGTGCAGAGCAATGATAGGTGAGGAACTGAAAATATATTTATCTCTCAAACAGATGGGGATCAAAATGTGAGTAAGGCCATTATTATTCTGGAGGTCACACTTGTTGACCCAAAACTCACCATGACCACATGCAAAAAATACTACAAAATTATTTATAGAAAATGATGATGCTTATTTTATTTATTCAGCTTTTTCAGCTTATGCTGCCATTGTGAGGTGGACAGAACGTGGTAGCCAGAGTCCATCCCACCACTGTCAGCCAGGGAGTAGGACAGTCTGGGGACAGAATTTTTTCAGGATGTTTCTGTGAAGAAGGAAAACAAAACAAAATAAAAAGATGTAAGCAAGTGAAGCTCTGGGATGGAGTACTTGGGGTGACCTGATTCCAAGGTGAACAAGAGCCTGTGCGCTTTTGTGTCTGACAGGCTGGGCAAAGACTACTGCATGTAAACTAGACTCCCCAATCTAGAGAACGGAGGAACAGAGAAAATATGTTTTCACCTTTTTGTATATATATGCTGTTACACAAACTGAAAAATTCTTTCCTCTTTGCCCTCTCTTTGTATCTGGTGAAGTGTCCCTCAGTTGTGAAATTCCTCCTGGCAGTAGGGATTTTCTGAAGGATATGTGTTTTCTCTACCAACCTCTGTCTGTTGTCACACAGCCTGCGCTCTGCGAAGAAAAAATGCCTAGGTTTTGCAGACAACACCTCGGGCACCTGTGATTTGGTGCTTACCATGGTCAGTTTACACTTGCAGTAGTCAATGGAGAATGCAGACTCAAGATTTGTGGTCCATGCATTTTGTGCTCTTCAGCACTGTTGAATACTACCTGCTTCTTAGCCAACACTGATACAGCTTTTTATTGTTATTGCTGTGTTAGAAAAATCTCCCTTCTGCCTAACTGCAGACTTCTAGGTAGCTGTATCAACTAATGTTTTCTTTCTTGGGATCTCTCAGTTTCCTGAAGTGCTGCTTGAAGCTGGGCCACCTGCTGGTAAATTATATGTTTCTTACTTCTGAAAAGTGCAAAGCGGGCACCTTGATCCTGATCTAATGTTAGCCCTGGACTTTGATTGAAAAGATATGCAGTGGGTATATGAAAGGTCTACCAACAGCCTTAAAAGCAGCTTCATATGAGTTTAGCTCACCTAAACAAGATGCAGTTCATCCTAATTGAATCTTGCACGTAGCAATACTGACAATGCAAGAATACAAGCTTTCTCCTAATGTCTTCCTTGTTTTTATCCTTCAGTGGCTATTCTTTCCTTCACTTCCTTTTCCTCCTCACTGGTTTAGGATTTACTTTTTGGATGCATACTGACCCACAGTTATGCACCAGGATGTTATAACATCTGTTTACCTTCCTACTGTGCAGAACTGCTCTTTCTCAAAAAAGTTAATAAGTGGACTAGAGAGGCAACTAGCTCAAAGTGCCTGCAATATATTCATGTTTTGAATGGTAGACAAGACCTTTGACAAAAAATGTGATCACTTAATATTTTTATGGAAGGAGTTGCTTAAAGTCGGAAATTAACTCCCATGTGATAGCCGCAGTATGGATTTCTTATGATTTATGTTTAAGCTCCAGTTTGCAAAAGTACTCTACGGCTATTTCACTGTCTGTGTGAAATCATTTCCCATTTTTTTTGTACAAGAAATAATACTGAGTGCAGTGAGTAGTTAGTGGTTTGCAGGAATAAGATCTCAAAGTGACACACATTTAGAAAAGTGTTATTTTTCTATTGTTGCACATTCTCTACTGTAGTGAAGAGCAAAGTAGTATGTGCAACTCATGTGTTAGTGCGTGCTACTTCAAAAAAAATCAAGCCATACCATTATACGGAATCTGGAGGACGATGTGTGTTTGTGCAGAACACCCCCTGTGGAAGGATATCTGAAACAAGGAATTCCTGATACCTCAGGACATCACTGGTATTTGCACAGAGCAGGAGCACAGAGTGTAGCTGTGCTGATAGTGGCTTTACACAGATGAAACCTTATCCCTTTTAATGATGCAGTGTGAAACCTTTTACTTCCAGTAATGAATCTGAAACTTCAGAGGGACAAACAGGTGCCTCAGAATAATTTTTTGTTTAGAAAACTGCAGAAGAGGGGCAAAGCTTTAGTAAACCCAACAATGTAGGCCTTGAGCAGTTTGATTGATGGGCTCTGACTTACTAAAATTTCATTGTTGGTTGTTGTGTAATGCTTCCTAATTCCAGAGTAGTAAGTATCATTGTTACAGGCTCTTGCTACATAAAAGGCAATTTAGTTTGACTCTGCACAATTCATACACTTTGATTTATGACAAATGTAATTCAAAATATTATTTTCTTTTCTGCAAGTTTGTACATGTATGTCATACATAGCTATTTTTATTTTTCAGAGCAGAAGACCAGTCTGCACCAGTCTGTCATGCTATCAAGGTCTAAACACCTCAAAATGTAAACAATCCAGTCAATGTACAGGTTTTTAATGTTCTGGAAATTGATGTATAATTTTTTCCCCATATGTCTTGAGTTTCTGATTTCATCGTAATAAACTGCATTAGTTTTAGGTACCTTCAGGTCGTGCCAACATTTAGGATATTAACTTTTGACATTTGTATATTGCTGCTATTACCTAGTTGATAACCATGAGGTTGATTTTGAAAGGTTTTCTTAAACCATGGGCTTATTTAATTTTTCTCAAGAAGAAATGGAATAGTAGTATTTTGTCAGCATAGCTGCAGCAAGGTATACAGATGCAAGAGATTCATATTTTTAATGAGTATGTTAAAATGATGGTCATATACATGACAGAAGCATAATACTGGTCATGAGGGTTTACCATTTGTAATGAGGACAGCTGTGATAACGTAAAATTCTATGGCTGAGATATGGATGAGCCTTTGATGGTGATATGAGTGTGGAGGTTTGAGTTTCAGGGTTTTTTGGATGGAAAATTGCTGTTTGTTGATTCTATTAACTCAGAGAGCCAATGAGCACAGAGCTGTGGTGCATTATAGTCCATACATAACCTCCATTTTGCCTTTAATCTGCAATCCCTTCAGCATGCACTCCTCACAGCTACCTACCCCTGATGGTAAGAGGAATCCAAGACTGTTGTCTATTCCCTAAATCTGAGAACAAACATCACAGTTCAGGGGCCTATTTTTCATATAAGATGGAAGTCTTTCTAATGAAATCAGCTTCATTTTCCTTTCCGGCTGACACCACTACCTTTTCTTGGGCAGGACTAAGCTCTTAGTTTTATCTCAACCCTTCAGAAATTTTTCCTCTGTTGAAAGATTAGTTATAATTTGGACTACAAAAAAATATCAAAATGTCGACTTACAGACCACCTAGCCAAGGGGAGGGGAGGCATTAACAATGAGCCTTCAGCACTTGACTTTCCATTGCAAGTGCACTTTTCTCTTGGTGTTTCAGAGAAGCAGCAGAACACAATAAACTTTCTCTATGACATCCTTTATTTTACATCTTGACTATATCTCATTTAATCATCTCTCTGTACAAACTGCTGCTTATCTCTAACATCCCCATCAAGCTTGTTGCGTTTCTTTGAATATTTGCATTTATTTTTGCTGTCTTTTTTGCTCATAGTGAGAGAGATGTAGTATTCTAAGTTGGAATAGAGTATGTTAGGAAATTTAATGAAAATAAAAGTGATATATTATGGGATTTTAAAATTATATTTATTTACGTGTGATAAATTTGACTATGTTTAACATGATACCCTTCAAATCAGTGTAAATATGAGAAAAGTAGAGCAAAAAGTTTCAGATGCTCACATGTAGAAATGAAAACACTTGAATTCCTGTTTGGAAACATTTAAATTCCTGTTTGGATGTGGAACTTCATAAACCCGTCTTCCATCTACATGAGACTATGGAATCAAGTTAGTCATTTGTTACTTATACAGAGGATCATGGGGGACAGGCAAGTAATTTTTCTTAACACTATAAAAAGGTATAAAGCTCTTGTATAACTGTGTCTCTTTAAACAAAGACGCCTACCTGTCTTTAACAAAGAACTCTACCTGCTCAGAAAATAAGGTCTCCTGTGCTTGGCTGCCTAAATTTGGACACTTGAGGACTCTAACTTGGGTACACCGTATTGCAAACTCTTAACATATTTGCTATGTGTCCTTCAGTAAGCTGAGTGGAGAAAATAATCCTGAACAAATAGCGTATTTCCCCAGTGCAAAGTTATTTCCTTGCAGTTTATTCATACATCCTGGCACACTTTTGCTAGGTGAAGAAGCCTAATCCTCTTCTTACAGATATGACTAATAGCGGCACCTAAATCAACAGTTACTCAGTAAGAGGAATGAGGCAGTGTGGGACTATGTAAGAACAAGGTTGCCAGCAAACCTCGGTGCCAAGGTCAGGTGTATGGCAGATGAAGTTTGTTCTGGAGCAAGGGGAAAAGCTCGCTGGGGCAGTAGTGTGCAACAACAGCAGAGGCGTTGTGAAGAAACAATATTCTTGGAGAGGCATTTTGGGTGGCCGCCAGCGGAAAAGCAGAGCTTGACGTGCTTGTCTGTTCCCAGTGTTAATACCAGTGCAGTGTTTTACTGCAAGAAGAGATGTCTTTTTCCACTGGATTAATACTCAGGCATGGATGGCTCAAGCATGGCCTATTTAACTGAGAACAGCCATTTATTATGGGCTGACCACTGGATAGACATAAATGGTGTGATGTAAAGTCTGAAGCGGTGAGTCCAGTCCAATCCACATCAGACATCTCCAGATGAAACAAATTCATACAAATTGTGCCCTACAGAAGATCTGTGGAGTGCAGGATTAATATGATTAATGGTCTCTGGTACATAAAAACTGGAGCAGATGAAAGAGTGAAATACATGTGATTATTAAACGGTTTAGAAATCAGGAAGTTCAGTGCAAGGTCAAACCTGAGACAAACAGAGAATTAAGCACCATTTGATACACCATAACAAAAGCTATTCTGACTTCTTGAAAGCCAGTTCTGTCAATTAGCAGGTACTATGTGTTCATCTCTTAGAAAATATGATGGGAGATTACAATAATAGCCCTGAGTGACTTCAGAAATGTGTATCCCATGGAGCAGCTGGATGAGTTCAAAGGGTAAATAACATTTCTCGTTAAGAAAATATCCATGTCCTGATTATATAAATTGTTCTAATTGATGATAAAAAAAAATTTAAAAAAGAGAGAAGGAAATAAAAGCTGTAATGCAAGCAAATTAGTTTTATTGTTTGTCTAGTGGCCAAAATAGGATTTGAGGAAGAAACAAAATAGTCCTTGACTGTTATGTGATAATGCAACAAAATATGTTCTTCCTCTGAGGCTGAACGGCTCTGCAGAAGTGTGTCAAAAGTATACTGGCTAAATTTCCACCGGAAATATTTTAAGTTGTCTAAGCAATGGAAGGAACTGAAATTTATATGCTGCTGACATAAATTCCACCTAATTTATTTGACTAGGTATAGGCATGAAGGACTCAGAAACAGCCAATTATTCTGCATGAGTTTTAGGACCCTGATCCAATCCCCCATCAGAGATGCAGTTTCCAGGTATCTGTCCTAGTTTAGACACAGTGAACAGGATTGAACAATCCTCCAATTAAATGAGTGAAGGAAAAGCTTGCATGTCTGTTGTGCACACTCTAGGCATCCCTGCTAGAGAAAGACATGATAGGGTTGTACTTTGTGACAAAACTTTCAAAATGTGATGTTTTATTCCCATATTAAAGAGCAAATTTATTTTCAGATTTTAGAAGTTAGTATCCATGCACATTTGTCCTTCATTTCCAGTAAATAAAATTCAATCGTTGTGGCATTTTCCCTGCTTCAAATTAAATGTCAGGCTAATAATTAGTTTGTGTTTGCCCATGCTCTTCTGCTACAATGCAAGAGTACTTTTTTAATGTCAGAATTTTAATCTTGGTCACTGATTCACTTGATCACAACAGACTTCAATAAATGTAACAAATTAAAATCTTTATTAGGGCCTGAACAAAACCAAACTTTTGAGTCTTTTGAACTGACACTGAAAGCTCGTTTTAGATCTGTACAAGGAGCTTTTCTTACTGGTAGAATGTTTCCTAGGCAAAACAACCATAGCTGTCATCTATTCAAAATTAACAGCTTCATCTTCTATAGAAAAAGAGCAAACTGTTTGGAGTGCAAGGTTTTGGTAATATAAGAAGAAAAATAATGATCGTTACTTGTCTTTGTTGGTTGTCAGTGTAAGCATGTTCTCCAGTCACTTCTGCTTAGGTACCACAGAAACTGCTGGTGATAAGTGACACGTGTGGCAGTCTATCACAGAAGACCCAAATGCACACAGATGTAGAATTTTTATGGACAGGTATGATTAGGCTGGGTCTTTGCAGGTGGGATGAGGTGCTGGTTAATGCTCACATGGCAAAAGAGATCAGAGTCCTGTTCCACACTTGTGGGTGCAGATCTGTGAATGGAGCAGTAGACTGACTTGTGATTAGGATTTCCAACCCTTCCACAGACGTGACTAGCTGTTATATACGGTTGCCTCAAGTAATATAACATACCTGACAGATTTTGGAGAAGAATGGTGCTAAAATAATGTGTAAATTCACAAGCTCTTGCTTGTGGGAGAGCTGGCACTTCACAGAGCAGCGAGGCATTTTCCTCTTCTCTCTGGCTGCAGGGCAGCTGTCATTACCCTGTCCTTTCCCTGAAACTGTACTCTGTCTCACTTAGAAAGAGACTGCCAAGCTAGAAGAAGCACAGAGAAGATCAACGGAAGTGGGAAACTCAGGAGAATGTTGACTTGTTGGGAAAGATTAAAGACCAGATATTCAAAAAGTACACATGCATTTTAGATCAGTCCCCAACAGAGATAAGCAGTCACCCACAGAGAGGTTTTCCAGCCCGTGGCTGCATGTCCCCATTTGTCTCTGCATCACGACTTGCAAACATGCACTGAAACGCTCATGCAACTAGATCAGATGTGAACATAGCAAAATGTATTTCATTAATGAAAGAAGAAGTTACCTCTGCATTGATAAAATGTTAAGTACCAATAATGAAGAACTGCTATTTAGAACAGTAAAAGGAAAAAAGATAAATGGGGCAGAGTGAACAGAATGCTGGGTAAGGTAAATTGATCATATGAGTTGCATGATCAGAACGCCCCACAAAATCTCCTGAGAACTCTCTGTTGCTTGAAACACTGAAACCTTCTCCAAATAAATTACATTAAAACAGTACTATATAAAGTATTCCCTGGTGTGAAAGGAGAAGGAACAAATAGCCCCTTTGTTCTACTTCTTCCTTACATAAGGTATACACTATGCTTTTCCCCGTGTAATTCACACAAACTCGGTACTGAAACTTACTTTCCTTTCTAAAGCAGTTGCAGGTCTGCAGAATAATGTTTTTTGCATAAGAGTTGCGTGGTGTGGTTTACCAGAGTGAAATCACTTTTCATATTGAACTGGTGGATTGTAGATAGGAGAGGAAGGAAATATGGAGCAGATTGAAAATGAAACATTAAAACTGATATATTCTTAAATAGAAAATTAGGACTACTTTTGAAAGAGAAGTAGCAGACAAGACTACAAAGGAGAGAGTTGGAGTCCTAGAATCGTCTCTGTGTTTTATTTGTTTGTTTTTCCCCAGAATGAACGCATTACTCTTCCTAACTTTCTTTTTATGGAGAGTGGATTAAAAATTGTCAGGATAAATGAAATCCCACTTTTTCTTATTATGAGCTTAAGCACCAGGCTTACTTAATTTTCTTCTCCCCATTTGTTTTAGCCAAACCACATGTCCACTGTGTCTAAAGCAAAGCAAACTTGTGGTTTTGCTTGAGGTCTGTTTCACAGAGCCTCTTACACAGTGGGCTCTGGACTGAGTGATAACTATTTTAAAATTGACCCCAACTTTACTCGGTGAATTTGAAGAGATCCTTCAGGTTGAACTGTTTATTACAGCAGGTTCTTCCTTCAAAAGGTGGATTTCTGGAATAAGAAATGGCAGGAATCCCTGTCCTTGAAAAATGTAGTGCTTACACGTCCAGAAAGGATAACAAGGGAATAGGTGATTTTATGATTGTGGTCTGAAAAAAGTATGAAGGAATCCATTATCACCTAAATGTCAACTGTTGTGACCATCTAGTGAAAAGCATTGCTGCCTTATAAGTTCTGTACCGTGGTTAATTGTACAGGCTTTGGTAGAGATCTGCTGCAGACAGTAAAGAAAATGAGGAATTTCTACTCTCCGTGGTTTGAAACTCCTGGCAACTCCAGAGACAAATGTAGCACCTCAGCCTCGATGCATGGTTGCACAGAAATTGTTTTGTTGGTTTTGTACAGATCTTATTTTGCTAAACTTCCTGCAATGAGAATATACAACTTTGCTAAGAAACACCTCTAGCAAAACCAAACAGCCAGCAATGGGGGTACAATGTAAGCAGGCCTGCAACTGGACCAAACTCCAACCAAGCAGAAACAAGAATTTTTAGCATTGCCTTCTTTTTTGGTAAGGTAGTGAATGAAAGAAATCAGCACAACTCTACCTTGCAGGTTTTTCAGCTTACAAACATTTCTAATTAACCGTAAGAGGAAAGAATATTTTTGTTAGAAAAAGGAAGAAAAAAATCAATTAATTAAACACATGTAAAAATGTTATTTGTCACAACTTTTGAAGACGGCAAGAGTATTTTTTGGTTCTATTGGTTAGTAATCTATTGCAGAGTTATGATGGCATATGAAATGATAAAGGGTTTATTCTAATTTCTAAAATGTCGTGTTAGTTTCCACTGAATATTATTACTTTTAGTCCTATATAAATCTACAGATTCCAATCTTTTTTTTTTTTTTTTACATCATTTGAAGAAGGTCTCTCATCTTTGGCCTTTCAGCTGTTGAAAGTAACATTTTACTTCTTTAGCAGTTCTTAAAATACCAACAAAACATACTTAAATGCATTACAGGTACCAAAGTCCCCTTGGGATAAATATTTTAGAGTGAAAACTCTTTCCTTCTCAGTCACAACTATTTACGTGAAAAGTATCACAGATATATGATAAATATGCAGCGTGGCACTCAGCAAAGTTCAAAAGTTTTCTATACTAGCGCCTTTTTGGCTTAATTTGAATTTATTCATTTTTTCTTTTACATGGTTCTTCTGATGACCTTATTATTGTAGAAGAGCTAATTTTGTACATCCTGCTGAGTTGCTTTGAGAATCTCAGATTTTGACTTCCCTTTATTCTACGAACCCAACTTCTCTTCTTTTGATAAAGTGGCATGGATATAAGATTCACATTTAACTGTGCTGTATATGAGTGTCATTTTCTAAAACCTAGATTTCTGTTTTCAACTGTGCTAAGCAGAAATGGAGACAGTGAAGGATTATACACCAATCAATAAAACAGCACAGATGCCTACTATGTGAAAGGTGAAAAAACTAATTTCAGAAGCCTTAAGCAGACATCCCATAAAGGCTTATAACAACAGATAAGTGTCTCTTACTTTATAATTTCTGTGAAGATGGAAAGTATGAGAGGTGGCGTCCCTGAAAACAGGGAGGCTGGATTAAAATGATCTCTAAGGTCCCTTCCAGCCTAGGCCATTCTATGATTCTATGATGATTATGCCATTCCATGAAGTCTATGCAATTGCATTAACTGACTGTACGCTGTTGAAGATATTTCTCGGTAACTAAATGATGAATATTGTTGATTAAGTACTGATTATTTCAATGGGCATGGGTTGAGGTCCCTGGCAAAAATGTTTCTGCAACTGTGACTTGTTTGGAAAACACAAACATTTAAAGATTGGGGGGTAAACCTGATGGATGGATCTCGTGCAGGAAGTACAAGGTCAGAGAATTCTGGTGTTATAAACTGTTGCTGCAGATTTTTGAAGCAATCTAACAGCAGGCGTGGATTTGTTACAGCAGCAGTAGGTGACACCATGCCTATGACCTTCTCTCTAATTGTTGGCTGGTATTTTCTTTTGCCACTTAGGAAATGCAGGGTTCTCTTCATGGTCTGCTGATATGTCTGGTATAAACCCTAAGGAACACTTAGAAAATTGATACCCCTGTGAGTGGCACCATGGCCATCTCTGACTCTCACAGGACCTGCAGAACTGTTTTCACTGTTTGCAAGCTGTGAGCCAGACCGTAAAGTACCTTGAAGCACCACAGCAAACAGGAGCTAAAAATTCCCCCCAAAAAGAGACAGAAAAGTTTGAGAGAGACCACCACAGAGAGAAAAGCTATTCTCTTTTTCTGTCCAGATGTAGAGAGTATTAAAAACCCAAGTATTTCTGTCTTCTTCTTCTCCTCATTCTCCAAGAGAATTGTTCCCTTCAAGCATTAAATCACTTATATTTCTTTTGGTTGTAACAGAAAATGAGCAAATATTTTGACATATCTGTAGATAAATGTAAGGGTTGAGTATTTTTATCCTAATATCCTAGATTTTAGAGAGAATGCTTAACATTAATTTATTAACCAATAATACTTTAACATATGCTCATCTTAAAGAAGCCAGAACATAGAAAATACAAGCATACAAATTAGTGGGATAGAAGAAAATAACTACTGGATTTGGAGAAAAAAAGTACTATGGCAAACACAGAACATAAGAGAATTTGAAACCTCTGTAAAAGACAAACAGATTTTTTTTTACTTATAATATTGTTTAAAGTGTTCAGTCAAATGTCAAAGTGCTCAGTGTACCCTTTAAAAAAAAGGTAGGGGTAATACAGAGGAAAAATTGCAGCAATTCATGAAATTCAGCAGAAAAAAACAACAGTCTATCAGCTGTGAATACATATTGGGAAACATTAACATTTTCATTGCACTGTTTCTTACAAAAAGACATGTGTAAGCTACATATTTAATTAATATTTAGTCCTAATCTGTACAAAGAATAATTGGCTTATTTAAAAGCTGATTAGATTAACGTTATTATGGTGACAATAGAGCACTTCTAAGAACAGTCCATTCAATAAAAAAAGTGTTACAGTGTGTGGGGAGGCTGGCACGAAAGGGAGTTTTATTTAGTATGCAGCAAACAGAGTGGTACTGGATTGCAGAGATATTGTGCTTTCTGTGATATAGCACTTCATCGGTATGGTGAATAGGTAAAAGGTACTTTTTGAGAGACTCTGATGCTCAGCTGGGATATGCACATCTCAGTACCTTTGTGCTAGGAGGAGAAAGATTTCAGAAGTTTTCTTATACTGCAGCTAAAGGAGCAGATGGTTTGGGAGTAGTCTGTCTGAGTTTAGTTTCAGGCTTTTATGGTTTCTAAATGGAGTGAAAGCCTAGAAGCAGAGAGATTTGTGACACCTGGCAAGTGGCAAGGAGAAAGGCAGGCTGTGCTAATCCAGGATCTGATGTTACTCAAAACTCAGTGGTGGTTTATTATGCAGCATTATACAGTATTCATGTGTGCAAAAATTACCATTGCTCCTTCCCAACCTAGCTGAGACTAACTGAAAAATGACACTAAGTAAAAAAGATGTTTTAAGAATAATATCCGCTATTTCTTACTGTGGCAGCTGTTTTCACAAAACATGTAGGAATTTAATGACCTTTAACATCTGTGTAAAATGTGATTGAAATTGGTGACTGGAATAAAGAAGTTAATGGGAATATTCACAGACAAAGGATGATTTCATAAATCTTGTTTCCACATAAAAAGAAACAAAAAAACAGAGAGAAGCTGAGTGACCTGTGTAAAAACAAGGTATTTTGTTATGTTATTAGATCTTTTGGGAAGCTGGAGAACCAAATTGGTTTTGTGAGTAGGACTAATCCCAGAAACCTAGAGGTATCTTTTATGTTTTCTATGTGTGTTTATATTTCTTTCACTGAGCAAACTGAGTGCAATCAGTCCTTAAGTTAAGCGAAAATCATTACTAATATAAGTCCACTTAAGACTACAGGGAAAAACCCCACAGCTTGTGTAGGTAAGGTGAACCAGCTTCTGCTGTATCTTTGCCCATTGAAAACATCAGAAATTAATTCGATCCCCATCACCTTAGCTAATGCTTCTCTGGAAGTGGCAGTCATGCACATATGTCACCGCAGCGCCACTGGGTGTGGAATAATTGTATCTCCAAATGATTTACCACCAACCACCATTGCTGAGGGACCCTTTGTACTCCCCCCTACCTCCCGCTGCTGCTGGGGAGGCAGGCACATCTGGCTTGGCAAGGGGACGTGTAGAGTGTCACTGCAGTGTTCTGCCGCTCCTGGGGACACAGCCCCTCTACGTACACCTCACATCATTCCCCCTTGTCCTGGCCATGGCCCAGGGGACTGCTGACAGAATGCCAGAGGCTTTGCTCCTCACTCGCAGCTGTGCTGGTAGGAGACCCAACAGGGAGGCGGGACACTCAGCATGGGGGTGATGCTGGACTCATTGCTCTGCTCTGGCAGGCTTGTAGATGGGGTGCTGCCTTATAAAAATTATATGGTGGGCCTCTTTTAATAGATCAGTCAGGAGAACACAACCCCACAAGGAGAAGAAGTGTTTGTATTTCAGTTGATCAGCTATGCATATTATGAATTGTGTTAAGTTACTTATTTCAGGCACTCACTTTGTTTCATGTGTGCAACAGGGCAGATGTCTGCAGTACTCTCACTAGTTTAAAGTGAGGATTTGCACTGATTTTATTACTCTCTTTCTCTCAGATTGTTGTACATGTTTTTCAGCTGGTTTTCCCACTCGACAAAGTTCGGTCCCTTAAACTGAGCAGACATCTTGTCACTGGACTGAATAAATCAGCATTCCCTTGTCTCTGTGTGTGCTTCTCTCTCACCAGAATTTACCTTGGCTTTTTGTTCACATTTTCAGTCATACAGAAAAATATGTGTGTGGCTAACTTCTGAATGGTTCACATACTTTATGACTCTAGCTAGTGAGGTCCCCATGTGAAAACTAGGAAGTGCAGAAGAAATAAAAAAGAAGAAGGAAAAGAAGGTAAATAAAAATCTGCCTATTCCAGGGTAAACTTCAGAACTTCAGGGTATGCTTCAGCAATTCTTATGCTGTCAGCTACCAGTATCATCTGTAAATTGAACGAATAATTTCATGTGTGAGTTTTACATGCATGCATACGGATACTGTTTCATAGTCAATTATATTCATGTATGCACATACAAAATCTACAAACATGTAAATATCACACTGTTGTTAAGAGTTATTTCTGATCCTAGCTCATACAGTGTAGTGTGATTTAGCTAAATATACTGTCTTTGTGGGGTTAGGGAAGAACACAGAGTTTTTATCTTCCGATAGACAAAATTGTACTTGAATTTCACAACGTGCCTTTACAGGACATCAGTGCTAAAATCAATAATAGAAGCAACATGCTAAGCATTTCCTTAAGCAGAAGGAGTTCTATACTACCTATAGGAACTCTTTGCTTTCATTTAAGAAGACCCTGAATAGAAGGGAGAAATAAATCCTTAGGAGACAAATCAGCCTCAGTATATACTCTAATGTAGTTTACCTTTTTGATTCAAAAAGCAGCTGCTAACTCTGTTAAAAGGCAGAACTGGAGACTGAGTGACTCTGAACTGGCGACAAAGATGTGCAATACTTAATCTACACTACAAGTGGCTGGTGGCAGGTTCTTGGTAACAAAAAATTACATTCTCTAGCTTTCATTTCCTTCTTGAGAGAATATAGTGCAACCACTGACAATGTCTGCTCCCATGTTGCCTAACTGTGAGAACAGAATAATCTCTCCTTCATTTGTAGCATTTGATGAGGGAGAGTTGAGCTAAAAAAGACAGATATTTAAGAACTCAAAGTCCACAATGCATTTTTATTTGCAAAGTAAAAATCTCTATTCTCTAATATGAACATGCAAATAAAATTTTGCATTTTGAAAAGAACTATGCGTTTTATCTCCATTTAGCCAAATCAAAAGTATCTGATGGTATTCCAAGGGCTTGAAAACCAAGCATAATTATGTTCATGAGAAATGGAGAGTCTAAATTGTGATAAGGCACAGTGACTTTCTTGTAATCACACCACTGTCTTCAATGCATAAATGAGCAAAAGACTCTGGAACAATAAATATAGCAAGGGGGAACCTTTAGGTTATTTCTGCAATGTTTATTTCCTTTCTTTTTCATCTTATTGCAATGACTCCAGAAAATGCCAGTGAATATAAAGCTTTAAAGACTTGCAAAACTCTAAACCAGCCATAGTCCCAATCTGCCTTTTGATTCACTTTTAAAAGACTGTTACTTTTCTTATAGCCTCTTCAGCAATGCCATTATTCAGGAGGAACCCAGCTATTTTGAGATAAGAACACCCTAACTTAAAAAGGCTTTTCATAACTTAGACCAGACCAGAGACTACAAATTCAGCCCCTAGCTCTCTCTCTGCTATCACAGAATGCAAACCCACCTCTGCTTTTCTTCTCTGCAGCCATGTTTTTTTCCTTGTTTCTTTGACTATGTCAGATAGAGACAGAAGGTTTTATTAGACAGCACTGTTCCTCATAAGTACCAAGACATGATGTTTTTGAGGGTCTTGGCTTAACCTTCCCTGCTGTCATGTATTATTTTACAGTATGATGTCTCTCTGCCTTCATATTTGGGGAAGCACCATTTGGAGAAAATTTGATGCCATCCTTAAATACTGTGGAATGGCTTTTACTTCAGCATAGCACCAATGCAAGCGGCTATGGTTTCCAAGGCACAGTATTTCACCTGTAAGGAGTCAGCCTGTTCATGTGATGCTTCCTTGGTGACTGCAAGCACAGGTGTAATTTCAGAGTGGTGAGGGACAGGGAGATAGTGGTGAGAGACATGTTGTTATCAGTATAGATAAAAGTCTGTTCCTTTGTATGTTGTGTAGAAGTACCTGAAGATTTAGATTTTACCCCACGACATTCTTTTCAGAATCCAAATAACTCACTAGGCCTCAGTGGGCTTCACTGCAGGACTCCTGCCAACTCTAGTGCATTACACAGTCAAATTCCCATTTTCAAGATAATTAAAAGAGCAAGCCGATGGGTTTTGTCTAATTTGTCTCCAACGTTAAAGTAAAACTTTCCGTGGAGCAAATAAAAGAGCAGGAGGATAGAGATTATGGTCAATGGGAGAAAAGGAAATGAAAGAACCTGACCATGACTGAGATCCTCTTCTCTCAGGTGCAGAGAATCCACCACCAGAGGATTCTTCATCAGCATGAATTTGCTTGCTGATAGGACTCGTGTTCTCCAGTTCAGAAGTATGGCTCTTTTAGTATGCGACCTATTAAATGTGCTCAGTGCTGGAAGAATGAAGACATGAAATGTGGTTACAGCTGTGACAGTGGTATACTTGGAAGTAAAGCAAAAGCTACAGAAATTTTTTTAGGTTAGGCAGGAAGTATCAAGCCACTGTTTTACTTCTCTACATGTTGCAGAAAATTTCCAGGAAGCAGATAGGACACACAGTCCCCATAATGGAGTGAGCAAAATCTGAACTTTATTCAGTTGAAAGATCAGGATCAAACGTTTTAAAAACAGGGCTATGTTTCAAGAGCTGATCTCTGTCAAAGACTGCTGATGTGTAGTGGTTTGGTCACAGCTTCTCTCTGATTAGCCTGAGTAATTACTTGCCTGAGCCTCTGAATAGCTAATTGAGTGAAAAAATGGCACAGAAAATATGGGCATCATGCCCTTCTTATATGTATTTCTGAGAAAAGCATATAACCTTTTTTTCAGATTCTAAGTGCTACACAATCACATTTTATTATGGAGATCTTTCCACTAACCCAGGAAGAGGTATCTGCAATTTACACTGATGTAATTAATGAGCGAAGCTGGTTACCAGATACATACTTCCCACTTCTTTCCACTTGGAAAGGGGTGAAAAGACAAGTGGACAGTTTGGAGAGAGGGTGAACTTTTCAGCCTAGCAGAAAGTCTCCCAGTGTAGTGATAGTTATAATTTTATTTTGTGCTGGGTTGCTGTGGAGAAATGCAGATGCTAAACAGTTATTTATCTCTGGCTATTAGCAAAGACAAAATTGTGAAAAGAAAACCCCAAATCTTTTGTTATTCTGTTATATACCTAATTGGACATTAAGTCTACAGCAGCATTTTTATGAAAGGATGTATTTAAGAAGCATTTTTGTAGTAACAACATTTGTTCTGTGTGGTAAACAGAAGCCTTTTGGCAGTGGGATGCTTTAGTTTTGAAAACTGCCCAAAATTATTTGCTTATGTACAGAACTGCAACTACTCGCTGTGACTGTGAGTCATACGGGAGCAGGACCAGGGTAAACATGGTGCTGTAGTAAAGAGGTAGGTGTGCAGGAAACGTGTATGATTATGCTGGCAAGCTGAGCTACAGGCAGTACTCTGTTATTAAGAGGGAAGAAAGGAGGGGGTGGGGAGAAAGAGCTGAAGTCAAGCCTCGATATTCTAATGTAATTTGGAAGGGACTGCAAAGTAGTCTAAATGATAATGGTTTTTGACAGTTTGATATGTATTTATAGCTGTTGCCAGCCCTGCCTGAATATTATATAGGATTATCTGGGATTTTCTGGGTTTATCACCACAGGCATGCAGGATTAACAGCCTGATGAAGTCAAAAAGAATTACTCAGCCAATCCAATCCCTATAGTTATATAGCACCCTTTGCACAAGGTCCCAGAACACTGCACGAGAAATAAAATAACTGCCAGAAAGGACAGTGAAATAAAAATCTGCCATCTAGGCTTGAAATCCACCATGGAGCTGGGCTACAGGATATCTTCTAATGAAAACATCCAAAGTGCACAGCAAAGCAGTGGAGGGAAACCACTCATCAGGCTCTCTATTGGTGGTGTTTAAAGGCATTTAGAACCTTTTTGGGGGTTAACACTTTCACAGTGGGAGTATACAGCATGATACAGTTCCCAGAGCCAGCTAGGAGCTAGGTGAAGGGAGCTTCAAGTAAAAGTGAATACCAGATATATACGATTTCCCTGTGAGACAAAACCACTGGTCCACCTAACCTAAAGCTTTTATCTAGTGTTGTGCAATCCCTGTTATTTTTTTCATGTGATGTTTCTAAAAAATTTATTTTCGAACTGTTCTGTAGCATCCATGAGACAGATATATGAAGTTCTGCTGATTTTAAATGTGTCACAGTAAACTTGGCCCTGCTGAGTTAAACAATTTGCTAAACCATCAAATACACTTAATTTTTTCAAGCAGAAAAAAGTACCCAAACAGCAATGAAGCAAATCAATTTGACCCAAAGTACAGGTTAAGGGTGACAGGGCCATAGCAGGACCCTGACAACACTCTCCAGCATAGGTCTGGTAGAATAGTCTTGTATCCCACTCTTATCAGCTTTCAGAGTGTGTCTTGTCTAAGATGAAGCTTCTGGAGGGGTTGAGCCATAAATTGTAAGACTTAGGAGAAAGGTAAAGGGCTGCTTGTGTTGCAGTCAAAGGCGAGGTCTAACTGAAAATCAGCAATTTTTCTCTGTTGTTGTCAGTACTTTAACTCATTGCCTTAGGATCCGTCTGCACAGACCCCAGACAAAGCACCAGGTTAGCTGAGGTGAAGAGAAATAAATTTCAAGAAATAGTGTCACACTGGTGGGAGAGGATGTCCTGGAGGTGATTCAAAGGGGTAAGTGTACCCATAAAACTGGATTGTATACTTGGCTTAATGTTTGGAGCTTTCCCAGTCACATGGAACAAGAGCTGCTCGTAGGTATGCAGCCTGAAGTGTTTGCCCAGGGGGGCTGCAGGATAGATGACAGGTGTACTAACAAAGTGATCTCTGCTCCATAATCAGAGTATGTGCTTTACAAAAGAGCTATGGGGACTACAGCCTCTTTACTGAAAAATCGTGGTAAGACACTTAATGCTCATCAGTGTCATTCCTGCCATGGTAGTGTGTCTTCTTCAGCTTTTCTACTTTTTACCTAGACAGAGTCTGATATATTTCTAAAGTCAATAGTGCAGAAAATAACAAAATGAGATAATTATATGCCATGCCTGTGTTATGGGATGAAATACAGACGCCACAGTAGATTCAAAGCTTGAGAATATTAATGGTGGCATTATTGCTGACACAAGAAAACAATTTATTTGGTGCTCGGTAATTACTGTGATTATTGCATTTGAAGGTGAAGGCTGGCGGCCAATTGTCCTGTAAAATATATCTATTTTTTTAACACGCATATTTTGACATACACTTTAAAAGAATGATGGTTTAATTGTTTTCCTTAGAGTTAATTTTGACTGCTTTCAATAAAGATTTTTCTTTTAGTCATTATTAATGACTGTAATAATAAAAAAGCACTATAAATATGTTCATTTGAAGAACAAATTCAAGAACAGATTTTCCCCAGACTGTCAGGTAATGATATTCTGAGGGTGGAGTATAGTCGTGATGACTCACAGAGGTGGGAAAAGTTTTCTTAGGTCAAGTACATCTGTGTAACTCATTTGGATCAATTTCTTTTTGCCCACCCTACATGCTATGCAACTCCTCATGTTGGTCAACAGGAGAATATCTCAGGATCTGTAGCTGATTGCCTCTCTCTAGGTACTAGGACAGACCACATTAAGAATTTTAACTCTAGATATATGTCCATGGAGCCCAATGAATTCGTGGTATTGATTCAATACCTGTAACATATTTGCAAATGGTAAAAATAGCTACTAAGTTGTGTCTTGAGAAATCTTGTGTAAAACCATATAATAGTAAGGAGATAAAAACCTTCGGTTAAAATAAAATGCTTCAAGTAATATTGAAACGCTGTCATCTGATTCTTCCCAAATTTATAACATCACGCAAGATGAAAAAGTTCAGAATATCTCTTTCAATCATATTTAATCCGTTCCAATTATCTTGCAAAAAAAAAAGAAGGTTGTTACTGTTGAATTATTTCAGAAAAAAAAGATTTGCTTTTGACAGATTAATGTTTTTCGACCAAAAAATGACAGTTGGATACCGACCAGGTTGTGCTGTGTCCATAACACGAAACTGGCTCATATTTCAGCTCAGGACTATTTTTGTAAATTTTTCAGCACTTAAAGAACTTTCAGGACTATCTTCTCCAGTAACAATTCTTTTTTTGCCTCTTTGTCATGGGTCATGCCCCTCTACTCAGCTTTGTTGAGGCCTCACCTTGAGTACTGTGTTTTGGGCCCCTCACTACAAGAGGGACATCGAGGTGTTGGAGAAGATACAGAGGCGGCTGCAAAGCTGGGAAAGGGCTTAGAACATAAATCCTGTGAGGAAAGGCTGAGGGATCTGGGGCTGTTTAGCCTAGAGAGGAGGAGATTGAGGGGAGACCTCATTGGTCTCTACAGCTACTGGAAGGGAGGTTGTAGAGAGGTGTGGATTGGTCTATTCTCCCTAGTGGAGCTGATAGGATGAGGAGAAATGGATTTAAATTATGCCGGGGGAGGTTCAGGTTAGATATTAGGAAGAATTTGTATACTGAAAGGGTTGTCAGCCATTGGAACAGGCTGCCCCAGGGAGGTGGTTGAGTCACCATCCCTGGAGGTGTTTAAGAGACAAGTGAATGTTGCGTTATGAGGAATCGTTTAGTAGGTTGATAGGGCTGGGACAAAGGCTGGGCTCGATGATCTTCTAGGTCTCTTCCAGCTGAGACCATTCTATGATTCTATCATTCTAATTTTAGTGCATACAACCTAGAGGAGACTAAGCAATATCCATCTTCCATTTCTCTTTCATCCATTGTCTTTCAGGAAGGCATTTCTGGGATTTCTTTCCTTCTTTACAGCAGAGTGAGGAAGGGTGAGTAGGTGACTTTTGAGGTTCAACCAGGAGGCTCTGAGGCCGAGCTTCTCCTTAGCACCTGTGTGAAAATGCCAGCCCCTGAGAAAACTTGCCTCATAGTTACGAGCTTTAGTGTTGTGGTCCTTGTTAGTGACGTATGTGTAAGCTCTTCTATCCACAACATAGCTTTGTGTGTGTACTGTATAGTAAAAATCATTGGACAGCCTTACTTTTCAATCTGAGTATGCATACACAAACATACGAGGTACATGAACATAAAACACGTCTGTGCACATGCATAGGTATGCACACGGTTCTCCAGTGCCTCATGAAAATGAAAAAAATATCCTCATTTTAGGAGGCCAGCAGTAGGGTTACTAGGCTAATAAATGAAGCATGAATTATTCATCAATCCATGTGTTTTATGGATCTTTTAAATTACAGCCAAGGAAATGGTAAAACTGTAAGCTTCTACTATTTTTACAAATTAATTTAATTGCAAAGTCACAATAAAGTTTCTCCCCCTCTTTCAAAAATCTGCTATTTTAATGAATCTAGAGGTAGCAGCTTAGGTAAATTTCCATAATATACAGTTAATGAGATACAAGGTACATTAATAATTTACAGGCCTGAAGCATGCTGGACCCTTGTTAAAGGACTTCTTGCAAAGAATATAATCACACAAAAGTGATCTCGTATTTCTTGCACACTTTATTTAACAGAGGCATTGCCTATATTTATGAATTTTGCATATTAGAAGATAAATTTTGTGAATATTCTGGAGCGTACTAAGCCAAGCCAAGGTTATACTTTTTTAATGCTTCTAGGAAATTAATTTTATTCAAGGCAAACAAAGGGAGATAGAAGATTCATATTTAGAGGAATGAGATTATTTTAGACAGAAAGTATTTGAAAGTATCTGATGTCACCTTGTGATTCACATACCTCAACCTTCTCTGTCAGCATATGTTTTCCTTAATTTTATAGAAAGTGTTTGTGCAATCACAGAAAAAGCAATATAAACAACCTTATAAACTGTGTAAAGAACTGTTTATACACTTTTTTATTTCAATGTATTTAGTAAATTGTTAATGATTTTTCTAATCCTTTTCTCCACTCAACAGTAAGACATAAGGGCAAGGCTAGACTGAAAAAGAAACTTAATGAGGCAAATCTCGAAAGACGTAACCAAGTCTTTCACAAAAGAATTACATTTGTTTATGCCAACAGAGTCTAAGAATTTGTTATCAGAGAAAACAATAATTAGGACAAATGAAAGTACAAATAAATGCTCTATTCTTCCCTCTTTCCTCCTTCTATAAGCTCATATGAAGATTTATATTTATCTTACAAACTTTTTTACTTTATCATGAAAATAATCTCCACAACTACCCAAGGGAACTATGCAAAAACCCACAGAGCGGAAAAAATTTCCTTCCATGAATTACTCTCAATGATTAAGTCCCATATTTAGGCAGAAAAGATGCTACAGTTTCAAAGACGGGTCAAACCCATCCTTTATGCAAACATTAGTTACTGCTTGCATCCAGGCTTTTTCAGGCATGAATTCTCAGTATTTCTCAGTACAACCAGCCAAGTCTATTTATTTCGAGAAGCCTGGATCATCACCAAATGTAAACTCTTTTAGGAGTCTTAGCTTTTTTTCTGGATTTATTGTTGTCTTTTTTTAGGCTTCTCTCCTGATGCTTTTAAGCTTCGGTAATGCAAGATCACCTCTTCATAAGGAAGGACCAACCTATATGTTCTCCCTGAATAAGTCCATTTTAAATCTCCATCTATCACACTAAAAGTTACTCCTCGAAATTAGTGTTATAAACGGTGAAACACACATATATTTTGCCTGTTCTACCATTTAAACGTAGTTCCTAAGCCCTCAAACATGAATAATTTCATAGCCATGTGTGAAATGGCTGAAAAAGAATTGTATTGTACGTGAAGTTTGATATGGCAAAAAATACCCGTGCCCATTGATCAGAACTGATGGAAATTATATCTCTTTTTACACTGATTACAAGGTGAAATGTGATGCTTGTACCCATGTCGGACACCTTGAGAAGGAGCTGAATCATTTGGTATGCACAGTAGAACAGGGATGCAGAGCAGGAAGGAGTGGAAGACATTTGACTTCAAAAAGCCACCATGATATCAAACCATTGCAAGTACAAGTGATACCATTGGTATTTTCGTGCAATTTGTGCTTCTGTAGTGGTTTGCTTGCCTATAAACACTCAAACTAAAAAGATATTCTCCAGCCAGCATAAACTCATTACCAGGAAGCACACAGGAAACTGTCATTGGCAGCCGCTGGTTTAAGATAAACAGAAGAAAATCTACATTTTCATAGCTGCCAATCTCTTCAATTTGCTAGTGCAAAAATTTCACCAGAAGAACAGACTAATGAGCTGGGTGTCACCCTACCTTACACATCATCAGCTGAATTGTCAGTCGAGTCCAAGCTGCCAAGTTTATAGCAGCAGACAACTTAGGCAAAAAGATCTCAGCTTGATTTTTCAGGTCCCTGGCTGAGCTTGCTGTCTGGCAGCAGGAAAATGCATCTTCTAGCTTTTAAATTGAGCAAATTAGATATGAAAGAACATTGAAGTAGAACAAATATGGAAGCTGTCACACACAATCATTTTTAGGGAGTTATTTTTGTGACAGCTACTGAACTAAAATCTAGGCTGAAAACACTATAAACCCATCACTCTTTCATTTTATCATTTTTGAAGTTGCATATTTCTAGAAAAGATAAGGAAGCAATTCTAAAGCCTACAAAAATCCATGGCAAAGTGTTAAAAAGCAAGACATTACTGCAATGAAAGCAGTTGATGCTGATTTTTTTTAATTTATTTTTTTCTTTGTGGAATATGTCTTCAGCAGAGGGGAGGTATCAAGAAGAACTTCTTCCTTCACTTTGCATCCCCTTACTTTGAAACCTGACACAATTATAGTCCGCGTGTTTCTTCAGCAGAATACAGTGGTTTTGTGCTATTGTGCAGCCAAAGTGGCATGGCACCGTTCTGTTCTCAGAGAAGAATTCATCTGGGGACTCTAAACTAACCCCCTTGCTACATGGGTATGTCTGCATGGTGACAGCATAGACATATCTGTAGAAACTTTAATCCAGCAACAGTAATAACAATAGGTGCAGAATAGTATTTGGGCATATTTAGGGTCCTCAGAGATTTTGTAGGCTGACAGTCGGTGCGATGTCCTATGTTGGTGTTTCATTGCTTTTGTAATCTTCCTCTCTAAAATAAGGCAAGTGTTGCTAGACTTACGTTTACTGAAATCTTACCATGACTTTGCTGTGCAGGAGCGTGTAGCAGACACTCTCTTTTATATAATCCGCTCACCTCTCTTCTGCAGCCTGCACACCTGGAGGATCAGTGCCAAGGCTGACATTCACAAATAATAAAATGGGAAAATGACATTTTTAGCAGTTCTTTGGTAGGTACCCCTTTATCCTTGAGCCTTGCTCATTGGACACATTTTAAAAACCATCAGACTGCTCTGAAAATGTAGCTAAACTGACTTCTAATCAAGATGGATAGATCTGCTTGATATGATTCAAATGGCAAGTGGAATACAGGCAGCTATTCTCCTAATATTTAATGTTTTAACTTCTCCCTTAAAACAGCAGAAAACAGAAATCCTTGTAGAGCTGATGACACCAGTGTTGGTAAGGAAAGATTTGTCTTTTGAGAAACGAAGACTGTGCAGAAAATTGCAATAGAAATGCAGAAAGGATTGATGAAAATTAACTTTGAGAATTTGTAATCTTTTCAATAAAGGTTTTCAGTGACATAACAATCCCTTTCCAAATAAGGGAACTTTCCCAAACTATTATCCAACAGAAAATCTTGTTAACTATTGAATAGGTCACAATTTCTCTCTTATGTTCCTCTGCTGCAACATTATTCCTTTTCTTTCCCCTTTCCCTTAAATATGTGTTTGTAGACTTCTCATATCCATCTAAACTGAAAGGGCTTTTCAAAAAGAGCTTACCTCATAAGTCTTGACACAAATGATCAAGTAAGCCAAATATTACTGCAACCATTTTGGCAAAGACATCTTTTGAGCACTTACAATGTCTTGAGATATATACATCAAAGCAGCTGAAAAATGACAGTAAAAGGAAAAAAAACCCCTAGATTTTCCCCTTGAGGATATTCCCAACCTGCTTTTGGGTGTTCTTTTTTTCTAACGCAAAACTATGTAAGTAAAAGCAATGTGGGCTTCACCTTCCCTAGAGAGGGGGCTGCCTCACATGCGCAGTTCTGTGCCAGTGATGTGGTGGGAATTCCTGGCCTGAGCCCACAGCTGAGCGTGGCTTGGGCAGGAGATTAGACTGGAGACTCCCAGAGGTTGCCTCCAGCGTGAACTATCCTTTGACCCTCTGAAAGTAAATCAATGGGAAATTTTACAGTAAACTTCCTTCAGGAATACAGGATATGTGGCAGATGAATTCCTTAAATTCTCTCTGGCTCTTTCTCCGCCGGTTCCTCATTTGGAAATCCCCATTCCCATTGTGGCCTCCCAAATTTTCACTAACCAGCTCTTCTTCCTCCTCCCCCTTTCTTCAGGAAAGAGGTAAACAGGTAGAGCCAGAAGATAGTTTTACATTGATTGGATCTAGATACTTTAGGATGATAAAATTTTGCCTTTAGCTGTCTCAAAAAACTTCTTTTTTTTTTTTTTTAAAAAAAAAAAAAAAGTAGTGTCAATGTAGTAACATTTACCTTAATTTCATATTAGTCTTGGGGTGGGGTTTTTTCAGACATTTGCACTATTTTTCACATACCTGTTAAATAATTTTTGTGTTACTGCTTGACATCAACTATGTCACTCATTACTAACATGAGGCCATTATGTCACCACTTAGTAGTGACAGATAATTTCTCCAAGATTCCCTATGGCATTGGATGGGTAAAGCAGGGAAAATCAACTTTGTTTCCTACTTCTTATGTAGTATGCATGCAGATGGCAGTGGGGAGGAGCAGCTTTGTACCCTCTTTTTCTGCAATGTACATGCAAGTGCCATTCCCTTACTTTGAAATTTGCTTCAGTAGAGTATTTGCTTGTTCAGCTTTGCATCTGCACTCTTGTCTTACCTAGGAGCTGTGTGCAATCTGCCAGGGGAGGTAGGGAAGTCTTTCTTCAGCTGAGAGAAGCCTTGTGTGTTATTTACCAGCAAAGGGCGGTGAAAAGTCCCCATATGTATATTACCTTCATGTGTGACATGACAAGGGGAGGAATGTGATCAGAAATACATTACTCCCTCAGACATTTTCTCTCTTCTATATTCAGCTGTCGCTCTGATCTTCTCCTTGCCCCTTTATACCTCTCCTTCTCCCAAAATGAAGAGCAAAAGCAAAATGTCCTTCCAAAGGTGCCTCTGGCTTGTCAGCCTGCCCACTGACCCTAAAAATGCACAGAGAGGGCCAGACCCTGCTGCACGTTGTGTGAATCCCACATCCCACATCAAAGAGGATTTTGCTTTGAGGAGCCTTTGGACAGATGAAACCCAAGTTTCTAGCTCACATCCAGTGGTCACAATTTTGTCTTTTGATCCTTTCCTTTTGAATCACAAGACTGGCTTCTCAGAACCATTAGCTCCCATGTAACAGGGACCTGTTTCCTAGGAGACTTCCTGCCCTTCTGTCTCCTCCATCTCACTCTTTGCTCACCCTGTCCCCCTTACCTGAGTTATTTTACCACGTCCCCTAGAGAAGGAACAATACATCATGGCTGAGCTACACTGTTTTTCTTCCTTCTCCTCATCAGTTGTAGGCAACCAGATGCTTGCTTGTGTGTCTGATCTCTGACTGAATACTGACATGCTATGAAGCTGGTATTTGGAAAGCTGTTGTTTGTGAAGTTGGTGTTGGTGGTAAATTCCTTGTAATAAACATGCAATTTACCTTATATAAAGTTTATATTTTATTTTAAAATTATAAGACTATATTAACATCACTTTTATCATTATCTTTACCCTACAGAGACACTTTTCGAACCTTTAGGATTCATTTCTTCAGGTAAGTCTTCTGATCTGTTTGGAAAATAATAATGCTTACGAATTGCTATCAGTATGCAGATGATGAGATTACCCCTAGCAGCTGTGACAGTGTCTGCACATCAGCAGCCATTCTGAACCGAAGATGATGTGAAACCTCAGGGTGATGTTCCTTTGAAGAACCAGGAAAGACTAACTCTGAAGTTTTCTTAGTATTTTAATTTCAATATCAGTATTAATGGCATGCATCTGCCATTGACATTGAGACCATCTGCAGAATTTGTATGGAGAAGGGAGAATAAAGAAGAAAGTGCGTGTACTGAAGGGCTGGGCAAAACTCCACCCTCATCAGTCTTTGCCTTCAGATACAGAAAATATTATGTTTGTGTGGTGATTGTACTTGAAAGAAAATGTGCACTCTTCCTAAGATGACTCTGCAGTCAAATTCTGTCAAGTTTTTATTTGCCTGCCTTTTGGGAGTAGCAATTACTGGGAGAAAAGAGTAATTTGGAATAGGGACTGATCCTTTCTCAGCCTTGCAAATGCAAAATAATGATTCTTTTTTCCTAGCTGACATTGAAAGGAGATATTTAGATGGAAGGAACTGAAATAGATGTGTCTTTCTCTTATTTGTGAAGGAGCTGTTGGTTCTTTATAGGAAGGTGCATAATAAAAAACGAAATGAGAGTATTAGCTGAAAAGTAATGTGTGGCATCTAAAATGGAAGTGGAAATCAGTCATACAAAGACCATGAATATAGATTTCTCAAACAATTTATCCTATTTAACATATTTTATATACAAGTAAGAACAGAGGCTTCCAATTTTAGTAGATGTTTCCGGATATTGATGAAGTTACCGGGGCAAGGAAATATTGTACAATACTTATATAGAGAAAATAATAGATATTTTCCTTCCTTTTTACTGAGAACTTTACTAGAAGAAGTGACCTTATACTCTCTCTCCTACCATTGCAAATCTCAATAAACACCAAATACTGTTAAGATCTAGGTGTGTGATAGAGATCATGGGAATATTTACAGTTAGGTAGCTGATTTCATTTGCAAATTCTTGTCTTCTGTAATTGTTTCATTGAATTTTGCAGCTAGGCAGGATCTCAAGAAATCATTTAATATAATTTCCTGGCTGCATCTACCTTCTCTATATCTTTCATGATAAATAGTCATAAAGAACGCAGTTATGACAAGTATTTCAGGGAGTCAACTTCTGTGTTTCCTTGTCTTTTGTTGTATATTCTCATATACAACATTCTTATATTTAAACTGAATTGTACTTGATTGGAATTCTACTTCCTTTATGCCTTATGCACTACAGATATGAAAAAAAAGGACATTTTTTTCTCCTTTTCCCAAAAAGACTGTACTAAAGAATATGTAGGACATTTCACAGTAGACAAAACTTGGGAAGGTCAGCACATGCATTTTCCAAACACATATGTGATAGAGCACACAAAAATTCTAGCAGACACATAACAGATCATACATAATTTCATTCTCACAATTATTTCAGCACCAAGACTTTTATAACACTGCAAAATAGTTAAAAGGATATAAATGAAAAATATAGACATTCTAATGCAGGATTATAGTTCATTTTCAGCAGTAGAAGGAAGTTTCTCTAGGCACTCTGCCAGGCACATGCAGAACAGATATTTCTTCCTCTTTCACTCTTTGGCAATTAAAAACCATCAGACTTTGTTATCAAGCTGTTGTGTATTAGAAGTAGCACATCCTTTGGTGAAGATTCTTTTCACAAATTGCAATTATTTCACTGTATAGTTTTAAAAGAAGTAATAATTCTCAGTTGCGTCTTTGAGGAGGTCCAAAAATGAGACTCAACAATTTTAATTTTCTATGTCTTAACTCCAAACTTTGCTGCTTGTTTCCCCTATTTTTTCTCCATCATCACAGAGACAAAATAGAGGAAGTTGAGGAAAAGCTGAAATCAGGAAAATTTCATTGTAAGAAATGAAATTTTCAATGTATCAAGCAAAATTTTTGTTGTTATGTTCTTCTAGGAAGATCCCTTTTAACCTCCCACCTTTAATTTAAATGAGAATATCTTATCCAAAGCTGTTATTTGTAAACACTTACATCCACAGGATGTTTTCAGATATAAATGATCACATCTTCTCCATTTTTAAGTATTTTAAAGAGACCAGCAAGTAGATATGGGAGAATATATAAATCATCTTGATATGCATATCTCAGCAAAAGTAGACTTTTGAGAAAGACAAGAAATGTGGACAAAGAAGGGAATAAGCAGGTGGGCATAGGAAAGTTGTAACCATGAGGAAGAATAGTGATTGTGAAAACTGATAAATTTTTTTTTGTATTTTCACAGGCTGATGGGAATGAATACTTAAATATCTTCAAATGTGAAAAATCCATAATTTTGCTAAAGCAGTTTGTACTGTGTAAAAATTATATCACTGCACTAGTTTTAAAAATGCTTGACTTTATCAAGAAATCTTGGATCACTTTCAAATTTTTCTTTTTTGACACAGGCCATCAATGTTTCTTTATTCTCCCGTGCCACAGAGACAATCTTACTTATATAAAAGATAAACAAAACTGTGCATGCTGTGAAATTACCTATTATGAAATGCATGCACAGTATTTTAAGAAAAACTGAAGAGAATCAACTATGCATGAAAACGCAGCCTTGGATAGCTTTTCATGCATTTCTTTCTTCTGTTGGACCTAAAACTTCTTCAGATAGCTGGAGGCTGGAGCCGATAGTGACTTGCAGAAAAAAAAAATTGGTGTAACATTCATCCCATACACCTTCTAACTTAAGTTCTGAAAGGTTTCCAAACATTTGGGGATGAAAAAAGAGTCTGCAGGAATGTATGTCTCATTCCTGAGACAAATTATTTTTAATATATGCCAGTCTTCATGTCTGAGAACTTTCTCTTTCCAAGATTTTGATTAAATTCATAAGAAACAAAATACAGAGGTCTATGAAGAAGTCTAACAGAAGCACATAATGTTCCCACAAAAATCTTTTCATAACACTACTAATTTTCAACTGTGTTAATTGCCTTCTCTTTCATCCTTTAACCTGGATGGTCAGTCTCAGAGACTGTAATAGAAAATTAAATAGCTACTCAGTTTACTCACATGCTGCTGAAAAAACTCTTATGCAGTAAAGCTGAAGGATCCATTAATATTTCAGCAAAAGTTTAAAGAATATGATTTCCAGGTCCCAAATTTTAGGGTTTTGGTATCATTGAAAAAAAAAAAAAAAGAAAAAAAGGGAGAGAAGTAAGGCTGTTTAGCCTTGAAAGTAGATAGCTGAGATGGGACTTATTAACAAATATAAATATCTGAGGGGTAGGTGTGAAAAGGAAGGAAACAATCTCTTCTCAGTGGTGCCTGGTAACAGGACAAGGAATAAGGAGTGTAAGCTAGAACATAGGAAGTTCCACCTCAACATGAGGAGAAACTTTTTCCCTGTGATGGTGACAGAGCCCTGGCACAGGCTGCTGAGAGAGGTTGTGGAGTCTCCTTTTCTGGAGACTTTCCAAACCCACCTGGACTCGTTCCTGTGTGGCTGCCCTAGGGGATCCTGCTCTGCCAGGGACTTGGACTAGGTGATCTCTAAAGATCCCTTTCAACCTCTAACATTCTGTGATTTTGTGATTCTAAAGTTTGTCTAAAACATTTTTATCATTAGTTTTTGTCATTCTACATATCTGTGGACTCCTTTATAAAGAAATGAAGCAGGAGTCCAGTTACTCACTCTGGTGACAAAATTCACTTTGGTTTAATTGGGAAAACTGCAGCCAAAAACCAGAAGTTGTTTAGAACTTACATTATGAGGTAATTTACTAGCTAGTTACCAGGTTTTAAATATCTTACAGTGTTTTCCTGTGGTTAACATGATCTGTGAAGTGATTGCTAAATCTGTACTATGCCTTGGGAAAGAGCACAGCAGGATAACAAACAATGAGGAAATCCTATGGAGATTGATAAAATATCCAGGCTTCCTAGTAAGACTGTCAAATCCGCTGTGACGGAAGAGGGACATTATCTATGCTACAGAATAGGTAGATAGCAACCTTCTGTACTTCCAAAAAGAAAGTGGACATAAATCTCTCACAGGATATTAATTCCTACTGCTCCACGACAGTAGCTTTTGTGCTTGTTTCTGCAGCCTTCAAATATGTTTAGGATGACAGTATTATTTTAACTCTGACAGGATTAACACAGTACCACCAGTGCTTTAGTTCAGCCTGCAGAATAGATGTTAGGCTTTCTCTGGATTTGTTTTGAGCACTGTTAGAAAGCTCTACTCTCTCCATTTCTTTGCTTTGCTTTTGTTTTCTTTGTAATCAACAATATTTCCACCAACTCAAGGATTTTTAATCTCTGGGCGGATTGGTAAGAGTGTGTTGAGCACTGCTATAGCCTTTCAGAAAGGCATGCTAGAAAGTCACTTTTTTGTCTGAGATGCTCAAAACTCTGTGAAGTCAGAGTGAATTATTAATGATTTTTTATGATGGTTCTTTCCATGTAATTGGCTATGTCTCCAGGAAGAAGCTTGACTTTTTCCTGTGCCACTCTCTGTAGCTTCTCTGTTTAATGCTTCAAAACAGGCAGAACTACCTTATGGATTACCATGAAGTCTGATCACTCAAGTTTTTAAGTCACTCAGAAGTTCTCTTCTAACACTATTTATTTACTTCCTTTTCTGTTTAAATGTGGAAGCTTGTACTGTCAGATATGCCAATTCTCTGTTTAACCCCAGGAAAAAGCAGACGAGGCTGGACCATGCAGGTCAGCAGTTCCCTTCATTTTAACTGAACTATACCAGAAATGAGAGGAGAATGAAAGTTGCCAAGAAAGATATGGTTCACCTGGAAGCTGCAGGAAATAAATCACCTCAAAATATCAAAGGAAATCCAGTCTTCTGACCCACTCATGATATGCTTTCAGGTTTGGGAAAGAAAACCATCAAAATCCCCCAAAATAGAAAAAAACAAGGCCTCAATATTCCAGTATTAATGAAGCAGTATTTTTTAAAAGTATCGTTTAAAAAGAGATGGCAAAGTAAGCTGTCTAAATAATTTTATTATGCATAGCCTCATGAGAGATGGAAACCTAAAATGATCCAACAGTCAATATTACACATAAAATTTGCAGGTATTTTTCAAAAAGCTAGACTTCAGTTTAGTTCAGTTCTCATTTCATAGAATCATAGAAAGGCCTAGGCTGGAAGGGACCTTAGAGATCATCTAATCCAACCTCCCTGTCATGGGCAGTGATGCTTCTCAGCTAGATTAGGTTACTCAAGGCCTCATCCAACCTGGCCTTGAACACCTCCAGGGAGGGGGCATCCACAGCTTCTCTGGGCAGTTTATTCCAGAGTCTTGCCACCCTCATACTGAAGAATTTCTTCCTTAGGTCCAGTCTAAATCTATTCTCCTTCAACTTAAACCCATTTGCCCTTGTCCTATCAGTGGACACTCTTGTAAAAAGTCCCTCCCCAGCCTTCCTGTAGGTTCCCTTCAGGTATTGGAAGGCAGCTATTAGGCCCCCTGAAGTCTTCGCTTTTCAGGACTGAACAATCCCAGCTCCTGCAGCCTGTCCTCGTAGCAGAGGTGCTCCAGCCCCCAGATCATCCTTGTGGCCCTCCTCTGAACTTGTTCCAACAGATCCACATCCATCTTATGGTGGGGGCACCAGAACTGGGCATAGTATTCGAGGTGGGGTCTCACAAGAGCAGAGTAAAGGGGGAGAATCACCTCTCTTGCCCTGATGGCTACGCTTCTTTTGCTACATCCCATGATGCGGTTGGCCTTCTGGGCTGCATGAGCGCACTGCCGGCTCATGTTGAGCTTCTCGTCTATCAACACCCCCAAATCCTTCTCTTCAGGGCTACTCTCAACTCACTCTGTGCCCATTTTATATTTGTGCCTGGGATTGGCCCAGCCCGGGTGCAGGGCTTTTGTTTTCTTTATACTGTTGACCACCAAAGATCGTCAGAGTTGGACTTGAAGAGTTAAACAAAAATGATTGTTCTGGGAAAATACATGTATTTTTTATGCTCATTGAATTAAAATATGATGTTTTGTTGCATTGTAATGTGTTTCGTGTCATTTTTATATCTGATTCGCAAATAACTTTACTGGACATCTGTTTTCTTTATTGGAAAAGTGAAAGAACTCAGAAAAAAATTGTTGCGTGGAACATTACTGACAAATTTCTTTATGTCTTGTTCTAATATGCCACTTGAGGTAAGTCAGTTGAGGTTGCACCCCTCTTATTCAGACTAAAGTCCATTTTTCGTTTTAGTATTGCCTGTTCTGCCAGGACACTGAGATTTTACATATCAGAAAAAAACCCAATCACAGGTGGAGAGGAGAAAAAGGGAAAATAAAAATAAGAAAGAAGGGAAAATAAAAATAAGAAAGAAGGGAAAACAAACTGAGTAGCAGGCGGGGTTTGTTTTGTTATGGTCATGTCCATGAAGAAATCTCATTAGCTAGGATGATGATATATGTGAGGAAAAAGAAAATTCCCAAATTCAAATTTCAGCTCCTGAAAAATGAAAGCTAGAAACAGTGGACTGCCTATCTATACCCACTTCTACTACTGCACCTTGCCAGGCTAGCACTGTCCTTTTCTTCAAGCTTCTTCTCAAAACAGATACAAGAATGGCAAAGAAAAAGAATAGGAAACTCTTAGATATACAATTAGATCAATTTTTTAGTCTCTATATGTATAAATGTTGATTTCTTCTTCCAAGTGCAGATGTATAGTCAAACATATGTGTGTGCAGATGTGCATGTGTGTCTATACACATCTCTTCAAAGAATGATTTCCACAAATGTAGAGACCATTTTAAAATCTAGTGTCTTGGCTGATTTTAAGACAATCTGCATGTGGTTAAAGGAGAAATGGCTTTTAATTAATTCATATTTCAGCACTCCATTTCTATTCACATAATTGTTTGATTTTAAGCAAAATATGACCTCCTATTGAAATACACAGGTCTTCAACACATCCTAGAAATCACCTAAAAGCTTAAATATTTTGCTTAAACAAAAAGGGAGGAACTACATCTAAAAAAAATAATTATATTACTACAGTGAAAAAGAAAAACAAAATGAACTGTTATAAAAAAAGCAAACAGAGATGAAACATATTTACTCTGTGGAATTTACTGTTGCAGAACACATGAAAAAAGAAGAAAAGTCCACAGGCTATTTTTTCCCATTATAATTGGATACTTTGCAAGTAGCTTAACAATATCAAAGGGATTGTTCAGTAATTAAATATCATACCCAGCTGCGTACTGAAATACCACAAAACTACTAGGGGTCTCAGCAAGTTAGATTTAGTACATTAAAATACATCAAATTCATGATTAAACCTAAAAGAGAGAAGGGTGAACAGATGTGTTTATTTTTGCAACAATACCTATAGTGATAAGACCACTGGGGAGCTGTCCATTGTTAAACACGTCTGGTCGAACATTTTATGGCAGTTTACACATTGCTCATCCAATAAAGCCTTTGTCGCGGTGCACCACCATGCATGTGAAACAGATGCTAGAGCCAAAAGCCAGAGAGAGCCAAAGCTAAAACTTGGCCGGATGCTGGCACAGAGTCTGGAGAGCATCAAGTCAAATAATGGGTTTAGCAGTTAAGACACTCTAGTTTTACTTTGAGACACAATCAATTCCTGCTTTTATGGCCATAGGCAGATCTCACTTTCCTTGCTTCAGAAGTGCCATAGGGAATTCTGTGGTCGTAAAACCTAAAAATTATGTTTAACCTCTGTTTTTCAATATATGAGTGTTTTAGAGAAGAGTCTGAACACATTGATTGGGTCTAGTTATTTTAAGTAGGATAGTGTGTAAAATTCAGCAAATAGAGCAGGAGAGGACCTTAACAGCAGCTCATGACCAGTTACCTACAGTGACTTCTCCACACACCCTGCAGACAACTCTGCTCCAACCTCCAACACACATTGACAGTCGTGATTATTTTCAGTGCTTTTGCCAGCTAGTGTGTAACGTTATGGGTGCTGCCCAACTTATGCTGCGTTCTGTGGAACACATGATCCTGAAAGATGCCACATTTTGTCTTGGTTTGTTGTGCTGGGTTTTTTCACCTGCTTTGTTACACCTTTTCTGATTCATTCTAGTCTTTTGACACTAAGAGAACTCAGAAAACTGATTGTGTCTCAAAAATTTTAAATTAAGGAGCCCATTGCTGCTCATTGAGAAACTAGACAAAAAACATATAAAAGAATATAAAAGAGAATTGAAAGGGAATGAACCTAAAGAACCTGCGATATATATTGATTAAAACTATAACTTAGGTGCTGAGGGAGAATATACATTTATTTCTCTTTAGTTATGTTTCAGCTACTGAATAAGATATTTTCCAGACTTTTCAAAAGTCAAGAATGAATCAGATCTCCTGATTAAAAATAATATGACTGTATTTCTATATAAGAAATTCTGATCTTTGAATTTTAACAGAAATACTTTAACAATGCATTGTCAAACTAATGCAATGATTTTCTTTCCCCAAAAAATGAGTTAAAACTTTTAAGTCTTATAAGGTTTGATGAGAAACGAGTCTTTTGACTATGGCATTGAAGTAATTTTTAAGGGAAATATTTCATGAAGCCTTTCACAGAAATGTCACCATTTTCCATTTATATGCTTATTTGGGAGGAAAGAAAAATGTTAAATGCCAAAATTGTGGCATAAGGAAAATATTACATTTTGAGCATTTTTATAGTTTACTATCAAACCTGACATGCCTTAAATAGGTGTGGTTACAGGTAATGGATATTCAAAGACTGCCAAAGACTGCCATCTTTGTTAAAAAACATGTTTTCCACTAATCTCCATGAGGAAATGCACCAGTGATGGAAAACGCCAGAACCAGAGCTATCCTTTTGATTTACAGGTGTGCCTATGCTCACACATATAACTTCTCAAGACAGGCCAGCCAGAGACTGCCTTGTGCCAGCTTTTTTTTTTTTTTGAATAATTTTGTCTTGGCTGGCCACTGAAGAGTAAAGGAGTAGTGGAATTTCTTCTCCTTTGACATCTTTGGTCAGATTTTGACCATCATCTACACTGAGACCTGCCCTCATGTCTTTCCATTAATGTAGCTGTTCTGTCTTTTTTGTCTGCTAAGCTGCCAACACTCACAGCTTTTAAGTCACAGGAAACCACCATTTCTGTTTCAGGCCTTTCGTATGCTTTGTGATTACCAGGTCTCAGAAGACCAAACATCAGTAATCACCCTCGTAGGAGTTTCTAGAGTAACATAGTTTGATTTAAAATACAGCTAGAGCAGTATTAAATGGAAAAAGACTCTGCTAAATATTCTGCAGAGGGAGTATATGATATGCAGACTGAGTTGTATTTGTTTCCCAGCTTCAAGCAAGAACTGAATTACATCTTTCATATAGACTCACTTTATTTGTATCCTCTGTTGTATGTGTTTGCATGTGTACATAACCATCTTATGCTGAGGTATCTCACACTTTGACATGAAATATTATTGAAAATGATACAAAAATCCTGCTTTAATGCTTTCTTCACCTTAAGAAATAGCTGCTCACAAAATAAACTCACCAATTAAAAGCAGTATTTGGGGTTTTTTTTAGTTTAATGAAACCAAACTGGAAGCAATGTATTTGTTGCTTGGTAGATAGTCAGTGTGCAGATACATGCTTTAAGTTTCTACTGCTGCCCTCTTAGTTAATTCCCACAGTCTTTATCTATAATAGATGCCACTGTAATTACAGATTTAAAATTGCAAGAATTTTATAAAATTGATAATTTGAGTCTTACTTCATGCAAAAACCTGTTTAGATTGAGTACAAGCAAGTGCTTGGAAAGGAGGAGGAGGAATTTCTTGTTGAAATTCGAATTTTTTCTTTAACTTCAGTTTTGAGAGTCTTTAGCAGAAGAAATAACATCTGTGGTCTAAAACGTTGTAACTTCACTGACCTTCACCAAATAGTAGATAACAGAATTTATACCAGGTTGTTAGCTCAGTTTTCAGAACATCTTGGATTTTTCCTTGGTCAAAATTTTCACATGCTGAATACAAGTGGCTATCACACTCTGATAAAACTTCAGCTTGCTCGTAATCCCTGAAGCCTACAGCAAAAATTGGTGTGTATTTGTGTGGTAAAACCTTGGCCTTTTTTATCAACTCTCATGACAGAAATGCTATCACATCCTATCTATTTTTTTCTTAATCCTACAAATTTATTTCAGGAGGCTAGTAGTTATACTTCACATCCGTCTATGATGTGGCATATCAGCCTAAAGGCACCCCATTTTCCCTGTCTTCTCCTTGCACCTACACAGTGTGAGAGATACCAGTCACCAGGTCGAGTCACGTGTACAAAGCAGGGGAATGAGATGACTGTAAACAACTTGCACCCACAAGTTATACCACCAAGTATCCTGGCACTCCTCAGGAATCAAGAAGTGTTTGCTGTCCTAGGCTCTTCTTGCCTCATCAGGAGGGCAGTGTCACTCACCGTGTGCTTTGTACAGCTTCAGTCCGCATCTGAAATGTCACAGGAACCAGTGTGAAAGGCACGTACGATGAATGCAAATGAGACCCTGCTGAGGATCATCTCTATCTACTTATACAATTTGCAAGTTAAACAAAGATTTTCATCATATCTTATCACCTTCCGTTCCTCCAACAAAATTATAATTGTTAATCTGATAGCTGCAATGTCTTTTGGTTAATAGTATCTATCAGGATCTTGGTTTGGATAACTCCAGCTAAATTAGGTTTTTTTACTAAACAAAAAAAAAATATGACAGAAGTGAGGTAGCAGGTGTACAGATTCAGAAACCACAGTAGTAGGCTGAGTCTAGACTGAGGGACAGGGCAAGCCTGTAGCAAGGTGAGAAAGGGAGACCTTATTGCTCTCTACAACTATCTCCCTAGTGGCAAGTAGCAAGACAAGGAGAAATGGCCTTAAGTTGCACCCAGGGAGGTTCAGGTTAGATATTAGGAAGAATTTCTTCACTGAGAGGGTTGTCAGCCATTAGAACAGGCTGCCTTGGGAGGTGGTTGAGTCCCTGCCCCTGAAGGTGTTTAAGACGGGGTGGATGTTGTGCTGAGGGACATTAGTGGTGTTTGTAAGGTTAGGACAAAGGTTGGGCTCGATGATCTTGAATGTGTCTTCCAACCAAAACTGTTCCATGATTCTATAAGGGAGCTGATGTGCAAACAAATAGGAATTAAGAATCAGAAGATATAAGCTATGAGCAGAGGTCCAAGATATGCTGGAAATTTCTGTGCTAAGCCCCTGGTATGACTGAAAAGCTTGTGCTCTGGCTGCTATGATACATGCCTTGTGTTTGATCAATATGTCCTTCCTTTTAATGTCTGAAAATAAAATTTTCAATACATTGTCAAACTATGAGTTTGAACAAGATAGCAGCAATTTTTATAAGCAGGAAGGATGCAGAATGGCTTGATTAATATTAAAACTTAAGAAATATTCATAGATGTGAGGTTTTTTTTTTTCTTTCAAGATAGGAACTGTGGCAAGAGCATAGAATTCCTTTTCAGTTGCTTAAAACTTGTGTTGCTCAATGCAGATGACTGTTGAAACAGAATTATGGAATACCAGTATGCTAAAAAATCACAGATTCATAGAATTGTTTTGGGAGGAAAAGATGTTTAAGATCATCAAGTCCAACCCTTATGTGTGTAGAATTGTTCATTAATTAAAAATATAGATTTTTTTGATTAAGAAAGCTTCCATCTACCAGCATGACTCTGAAAAGTTCAAATATACATACTCAAGTGTTCACAGAAACAAAAATGGCAGAAAGTGAGAAGACTTTCCCTGGAGGAAGAAGCAGCAGCGGAAACAACATTGGATGAACTGGCCACAGCCCCCACTCCCTGCCCTCCTGTGTCGCTTGGGGGAAAGAGGTGGATAAATTGGGAGAGATGTCAACCCCAGGAAGAAGGCAGGCGTGGGAGGAAGGTGTTATTTTTTTTTAAGATATTTTTATCTCTCACTACTCCTCTCTGATTTGTTCTTTAATAAATGTAACTCCTGTCCCAAAAATTGAGTGTCTTTTGCCTGAGACAGTAGATACAGATGATCTCCCTGTCCTTATCTCAAACCATAGGCCCTGCATTATATTTTCTCCCCCTGTCTAGCAGAGAAGGGGGGTGATAGAGCGGCTGTGTGGGCACCTGGCCACTGGCTAGGGTCAAATCATTTTGTTATGAACTTTATAAAAGTGCACTTTGACTGCTGGTTAAGCTGACGGCCAGCTTGAGTGTCTGTGCGCCTTATCTGCTTGATTTTACTTGTTGTTTATTTTTTTAATTTTATTTTTCTTTTAGCTGCTTGGACTTATTACTGCAGAATTTAGAACTTTGCTCTAATAGTTTCTTTTAGTAGTGTTTTTTTGTTTGTTATGCCTTAGGAGTAGATTATGTAAATTTACTTGTTCTTTGTGTCAATATCAAGTTAATAATCTAAAACGGAGAAATTTGTATTGAAATGGAGCTGATATTTTATTTACAGAATAAGATTATTTCCACAACAATGCCTTTCCTAATTCTGAGGTAAGATCATTTTTCTGTCTTGTGTATTTCGGCAGGAAAATCATTAAGATTAGTTCCTATGTTTTCAGTGTTAACATTATTTTTGCTATTTCACTGTTTGCACTATTACATTTGTTTCAGCAGTATGTTACATAGTATTTTAACATACAAAGGTTGAAATTCTTTTTCACAGCAGATTTTATTAACAGTTCCCCACAGTATCCTATTTCATTTACTCATTAGCAAGAATTAATGCATTTATGTTTATTTATTTTATTGCCCTTTCTTTAGGAAAGTAGCAACAGTAAAATCCTGGACCCAATGAATTAGTAAGAACCTAATAACCAGTCCCATATTTTTGATTATTCGAACACACGTACAATACTGAAAGACAGCAAGTAAATTGTTTTCTGCACACACACTTAAGTTCATTTCATGAAGACATAGTTTCTGTCCCCTTTGCTTCTTGCATCTCTTGAAAATGGGTACGACTTAGTTCGCATTTTAGACTTTGACTCATACCCGCAGTCTTAAGGATACCACCTCATGCAACCTAAAGTTCTCTTTGATACCTAACACAGCAAGCCGGCTCTGAGAGAAGTGTGATCACAAGGCCAGTTTTTTATTCAACCACCAGCCTATGACAAACAGGATCTCTTTTCTACTCTGTTTTCAGTTTCTGCTTTTTTTTACTTAAAGAAGAGGAGATCAGATTGAGAAAAGACAGTCCTTCTGTTAAGCCTCCTCAGAGGAGAGAAATTGGAGGAAGGAAGGCAAAAGTGTCACTGTCTGTAATTGCTAGAGAAGACAAGAAATGGCTGCTGAAGTTCAAAGAGCAGCTGACTGTGTCTGAGAGACAATGGAAGAAGCTTCCCCACTGGGCCATGTCTGTTGCAATCCAGAAAATCATATGATTAGGTAGAAATGAGTCTGACAACAAGGACTTGCCCTGCAAAGGCACAGAAAAGAGGGAAAGATATTTTTTACAATTTTGCCTTAAACAAGTTCTTTTTCACGTGCAATATTTCACACTTGCAGATACATTATCTCCTAGCCACATAATTATCATTCAGAGAGTGCAGAGCTCTTTATGAAGCCCTTAAACCAACAGAACATTGTAGCGGACTGATTCATGGATTTTGCCTTAAACATTTCTTGTAATTTTTTACAGACTCCCAGCATGGTCAGAAAACTTATAGAATGTTGCAGAGAGGTGATCTGAAATGCCTCAGACAGCCCTGGCACCGAATATGTAAAGAGATTAGGAAATCTTGCAGAGACAGGGTGGCCTTATCTCTAGCATATCTTCCAAAGAGATAGGACATTCGCATGTGTTAATGATGGGGCATTCGTACATGTTAATGAGAATTACTGGAAACAAGAATTACTGGAAACAATGGAGCACCTGGATCCCCTACCTTACGTTCTGCATGTCTGCAGGTAGAAAATTGTGTACAAATTGAAGCAAGGGTAAAGAAGTAGAAGAAAAAGAAGGAGGAAGACGAGAAGCAAGAAGACTGATGTATCCTGAACTCTGCTTTGGCGGGACCAATGCAGGAACCCGACCGGTGATATCTCCCTCTCTCTCTCCCCCCGCCTCCCCCTCTCTCTCTCCCTTTTCCTTGAGCAGTATCTCCCTCTCTCTTTCTTTTTCCTTTTCCTCACTAGGTATTGCAAGGTCCATCATACCGTTTATTTGGTTTTTATGCCTAAATTTCTTTCCTGTGATGGTTAAATGTAATATTGTCTGACTTAACATTGTGTTTAGATGTCCTTTATTATTCCTTGTTATTAAGTTGTTGTAGTGCATTGTTTATTTAGCCTTCTTCCTGGATTTTTGTTATATTGTCTGTCCTACCGTGCTTTTGAATTAGAATCGATTGTCATGAGCCGGATCTATACGTTGTGATAAATTAATAAATGTTTGTGTTTGGGCCTTGAGGCTTGTCTCACCGTTGTCCACGCCGTTGGTGTATTACGAATCTGAAAGTCACTTGTCCCTCTCTCCTGAGTGGGACGTGACAAACATAATACAGTAAATATGTTTTATACGTCCCAGACACATACTAACTGATCTATGTTTTCTATCCATCAGTATATTACAGAAGGACTTTATTCTTGGGAAGAATGAAAATATAAAGGTTAGACTACTGCATTGGCCTATTCCATATTAATTCTTACTGTGCTAAAAATAGCTACCAGTAGTTTAGTTGACCCTGGGCTAATATACCATAATTTTAGGCAATTCCTATACTCTTCACTATGTTTTCTTCGTTTTGGCTATATAGCTGTCTTTCTCTTGTGTGATAATCACACCATGCATAATTTGAAAACTGAGCAGTCTCTGTGTGGTTTTTGCAGAGATCTTATTAACTCACACGTATTTTCCTAAGTTATCATACCATTTTTATAGAATTTTTTTGTTGATTCCTTTAGTGGATGCACACCCAAGTATTGTACACTTGCATACATCGGTAGTGACATAGTCCTTATAATTATTGTACAAAGTATAATATTATTTACTGGAATTTGTATGCTTGGATGTTCAGTAGTACAAGCCAATTAATAGCTATATATCTCAAATATATAGTTCTCATTATTATATCTTTAGTATCTGAGGTTATCAGTACAGGGACCTTTATAACACTATCCTTTGCCACTGAAGTATTATAATGTTACTAACAAAAGAACAAGAAAGCATATATCAAATAGAAAGTATTTTGTTGGGAACTAGCAGATGTGAATATCTTGACTATCAGACTAATAATTTAATCATGGATTAAATATTCTTTTGTGGATATAGCTCTTTAAACTTTTAATAAAAAGATTTCTTTGTGCTATTGAGATTTACAGACACTTTTTCATATTTTTTGAATTTATTTTTTTCAATTTATTTTAAATGACTTAATTTTTATGATGAGAGAAATGTCTGTGTTAGAGGAATTTTATTGAAGTGTCAGGTAAAAGGACAACTACTGTGGTTAAGGAAGTGGATACAACTTTTGACTGCTCAGCAAGCTGTCAGCATCACTTGATAATAGGCACCTTCCACCTCTGCAGGTTGACAAGTCAAAAAACAAGTTACTTCTTTCCAGAAGTGAATTTGTCAAAAATTCACTGGGCCATTTATAAGTGTATGCCTACTCCCACTCACTGTCTCATGTATGTTTTTTTTTATTTAGACATTAGTTATGTACAGCCTACAGTTTGAGGAGATATGGGATTGTAGAGTAACCTGAATGCTATCGTAGTCTCATTTTTGTCCCTGCAAGGCTTTTATTGGGAGTCAGTTTTCTCTGTCACCCCTGGGAAACATAAATGGTGGCTGCTGCTCTCGCTACCATGCTATACAACACAGAAATCTGCTTTGAACTTGAGTAAAATGACAAAATCTCAACTCTTTCAAAGCAGGAGACATGAGATCACCTAATGAAGGGAGGAAAAGAAGCAAGTATTTTGAAACTGAGCTCTGGAAAAGCAGAGCTCTTTATTAAGGACCTAGTGATTTTTGGTCGTATGAACTATGTAAATCCACACAGTGTTACTTTAAGTTGTAAACTAGGAGAAGGATGGATAGGCAATCTACGTGAAGATGCTGGCCCTAATGTCGTTTTATTGCAGTATAAAATCTTAGGCTTTGCAGCTTCGTGAACTAGTTTTGTTGGGATCTTCTAGACTTTACCGATGACATGTATAGAGGTGTAACAGGAGCAAAATGCTTAATTTCTTCCAGCAGGCAAGGAACTCCACATAAGGAGAATTTGATTATTTAACTTGTATGAAGAGGACACTTATTATAGAATAAAACCCAAATGTGAAAACCCAATACCACTTAGTTTCCTAAAGGAAGAATAACTTTGCTAGCACTGCTGTAATAATTGTTACGTTTTGAGAAGCTTAGGTGTGTTGTATCTAAACGTGGATTAATAACTTTCTTTCCTAGTTACAGGCATTTGCATACAAATAAAATCATAAAAACACCACTCATTTGCTCACAAGTAAGGGAATAATCACCCTAAAATAAAATAAATGCTGTAGTTTTAAAACACATTTTATTAAAGCTGAGCAGATTTGATTTCCAAAGCTGTGGATGTTGGAGTATCAAGGCAGCATATGGCATAGCCAGTCCAAAGCATGCCAACAGTGCTGACGATTCGAACTCAGGTAGTTTCATCTGCTGGCAAGCAACAAGATATTTGTGGTATACAGGCAGTGGAACTTGTCAGAAAACATGCAGAAAAATCAGAAGGACAACTTCCGTTTGAAAGAGACATCATCAGCATGCTGCAGGGAGGAATTTGGGAATGGTTGTACCATCTAATTTTGCTTTATTTGTGATTGGTGCAATACCCTTGAGAAAGTTCGCAACCTTGCTCCTTGTTCCCACAGCAGTAAATGACTCTAGCCACGCTCTGTGGGTGAAGAGTGAAGAGATGGCAAGCGTGGGGCTTCACAGGGGGGAACCTTCACAGAGGGCTAAGCCAAACATTTCATTTCTCAGCTCTGCTGTGCTAGCTCTCACCAAGCACTCAGAGACTGAGCTACAAGGGAGGACAGAAAGCATAAATGCTTATCAAATGCGGTTTTGTGCTTTGACTTTCTCAGGGGAAAAAAAAAATGCAGAAAGGTTGACCAGACCTTACTGGCAAGGTTTAGCTTCATCCTTTTTTCTTTCCACCAAGTCAGATTTGTCAAAGCAATCAAAGAACTGGGAAAGAGCTAGTACCGAATATATCACAGCATACTATCTCTTTTTATCTGTTGCAATTGTGGTGCAGCTTGTATCTTTCTTCCATCTGTCAGTCAGAAATGTCAGATGGGACCATGGAGCAGGCTTGTTTGATACATACTACCCTGTGCATACTAACCTGCATTACCCATCTGTCTATTTCTGTTTGCAGATAAAGGTCGAACTCATAAACCACAAAGTCCTGACAGGCCTGAGTCATATTTATCTTTCCCTCTGCAGGCCTGGGCCAGTGGCAACAAAAGGGACTAGAAGAAATGGTTGCAAGTTGTGCCAGGAGAGGTTTAGGCTGGATATTAGGACGAAATTCTTCACCAAAATGGTCTTCTGGTATTGGAACAGGTTGCTCAGGGCAGTGGTGGAATCACCATCCCTGGAGGTATTTAAGAAACGTGTTGATCTAGCGCTTAGGGGCATGGTTTAGTGGTGAACTGGCAGTGCTAGGTTAATGGTTGGACTTGATGATCTTAAAAGCCTCTTCCAACAAAAGAGATTCTGTTTTTCTGATTCTTGGTATTCATTCTCAGACATGAATCCTCAAGAAAAAAACAAAGCAGAAGCAACAGTAATAGCAACAAAAAACCCCAAAAAACCTAAAACAAAACCAAGAAAACATGCTCTTGTATTAACAAGAGCATTAGAAAAATGATTCACTATAAAGTTTATATCTTATGTCTACTGCATGAAAAACTGTTTTGACAGAGGAGAGAAAAAGCAATTATATTTGGCAACAAAAACTGCCCATAAGTTAGCTTTTTAAAGCCAACATTTTGATGAAAAATATTTACACAGTGCTAAGAAATTCTGACTTAAAAACCTCTTTGCCTCAAGAGGTTTTCTTAGGAAAAGTTAGAGGTTATTTGACTGTTTTATCATTTGCTCGTTTGTTTATTTAGGTTATTTTCCCCACATCCTCTTCTTCTAGCTAGGATAAAAATCTGTCTTTATGATTAGGAGGGGTTAAACCTTAACAGACCTTAGGATCTATCTTAATAGACCTAAGCTTTCTAATGCAGTTATGCTCTTCTCAGTCTTCTTCCTAGTACTTATCACGGTGAAAAGGGAACAACACGGTGCACTTCCATCACCTTCAGAGTCTCAGATTTTAGAGTATTTTTGACTGATGGTAGTTAAATGCTTACAAAATTTGCAAGAGAGAAAGATGTAGACTTCACAGTAACAGAACCTTGGCTTATGTCTCTCTCCTTCCTCACAATTCAGGAAATCACTACTCCATAAATGCCTACAGCAATGCTGTACTGCATTTTGGAAACCTTCAAAGCCTTATGAAAAGCCAGCTTAGCTTCAAACATTGTGGATCCTACAATCAGTCACAGAATTGTTGATGTTTCCAGGCAGCTCTGGACACGATCTCCTCCAACACTGCCTCAGAGGAGGGAAAACTAGACCAGGTTAACTAGGACAATGTCCAACTGGGTTTTGAATACTTTCGTCAGAAACCTCTCCCAGCCATCATGACCTTGCAAAGATAGTCAAGAACAGCCTCACAATGCCATCAGCCAGATCCCTCAGTACTTATGAGTGAAGCTGATCCAGCCTCATGGAGTTGTGCATGTTCTGTTTGTTTAAATGCAACATAACCCTATCCTCTGCTACTAAGAGCACATCTTCCTTGATGCAGACCTCAGTGATCTCAGGACCTGGGATTGCTGAAGGCTCATATTAATAGTAAAGACTGAGATGAAGGAGGTAATGAGCATTTTGGTCTTTTCTCTTCCCATTTTCACTGTGATTCCTGCCCCATGCAGTACTGGGCCCCCATTTTCCTTAGTCATCTTTCCACTGTTCATGTACTTCTAGAAACCATCCTTACTACCTTTGAAATCCCTTGTCAGATTCAACTCCAGGTTGCCCTTGGCTTTCCTAAATCAACTTCTTCACAGCCAGTGTCTCCATACTTCCCCTGGGTCTCCTGCTCTCCTGCTGCCTCTTGTGCACTTCAGTTTTATGTGTGAGATAGTCAGAAAACATTTGGGCCTCCTGTCACATTTACTTCACTTCCATCTCGCTGAGATGGATCACTCTTGAACTTGGAGAAGTTGTTTCTTGAGCATTAACCTGCTCTCCTGAATCCCTCCTTTCTCCAATGCCATGTCTCATGAGGAGTGGTTAGGAGTCACCAGACCAAAACGTAAAGCATCCTGCAGGTAACCATTAGTTCTTTGATTACCAGAGGTTTCCAGTAGTACTACTGTGGTTAGATACATTCATTACTGACAGACTTTCAAGGTACACATCCTCCTGAGACTGTTGATACTGGAGTGGGGGGAAAAAGGGGAGAATCACTGAATTCAGGCACTAATTTGCATTCATAGCTTTGTAAAGCTCTACTAAGATAACTATTGCTGAGGTGGAAATGTTAAAAAAGAATCCATTTGGAGGCTTCTCACTGCTGTGCTCCAAATATAACACATATAAAAAGATCAAAATTAGGAGACTGTTTAAGTTAGATGGATTATATTTGTTGAAGCTGGAATTATACTCTGTAATTGCATACCTCTGATACATATTCATGGGCTGCCTTGCAATTAAATTTTCCAAATTCAGTATTCAAATGGTAGTTTTGTTAAAATATATTCCTTTCTTTTAGGACTGTACTTCTAAAATCTCATATATCCTTGCCCATCAGAAAGCTTTCAGTTAATAAACAGACTCTGCAACCTACAATAACAGAGCTTCTGCATTGTAGAACATTCAAATGAAAAGTATTATCCTTACAGTCTTGATAAGGTCACATCTGTCAGGATAAATTGTTACTCTGTGCCAGTCTCCAAAGATTTCAATGTACTTTCAGGTATAAAACAAGAATAGCCCTACGTGAATATAACATAAATATAACTCAAATCTAATAAATGTAAAATGTCCTTTTACTATGAGAGATGACACCCAGTTTGAAGAAGAATTAATAAAAGATGAACTAAAAATCAATGCCCTTTTTTTCTCTTTTTAATTTTATCTGACACGTAATATTTGCCAGACTCAAGAGAGTACTATTTTTTCAGTGATGGGCTTTCAGAAGTGATATTTAGAATAGGCAATTTACTGAGAAGAACCTACAAAAAATTCTCTTTTAATCAGTCTCAAGGCATCATGTCATTTGCACATACAAAATTTATATTTTTGGTTATTTTAGCTACTCTAGTAACCACAAAATTTAGCAATATGTCTTTCTGAACTGTAAATGGTATTCAGAAGACATTACATTTTTTAATTTTCTTTTCAAGAGCTTAAAGTTCCATAAAAACCATTACGTGAAGGGAGAGTCTGTTGAGCAAAGGTGAGGATTTTGCTGTTCTCCTTCAGTGACATTAAAAAAAGTGAGATATGCAAATCCATCCCCTGCCAATTGTAGTTTTCCGAGTCAAGCTCTCACACAGCGTTATTAGGTTGGGCAATGCAGTAAGAGAAACAGGCAAAAGTACAAATTTATGGACTTTAATAAAAAGCATTAATCAATATGTGAAAAGAACTTCACTGGGATTAATTTATCTCCTATCCTAGCAACTACCAAAAAGCATTAATAATGTCAATTTTTTTGTTCTATTCAGCCAGCAGGGTAGCTGGTGCTGAGATGATATAAACTTAGGTAGGAGAACCTGTTAAAAAAATGGTGTAATAGTAACATTTTAAATCCAGACCAATTCATTACTATCTGTGTTGTACCTTGAACAGCTCTGATGAAATGAGTGTCTTATTGCTAGTTTTCGGGGATGAATTGAAAATTCAGTTGTGGCTTTACCATTTATGAATCATGCAAATTGCTGCAAATTACTCTGGTATAAAATCATTAACCTCTCTGTTACACTGGGGCCTGACATATGTTATCATTTTGCCTGCGTAATGTCGTAGCAATGAGCCTGCCACCATCAGCAGACAGGTTACTGTAAAGAGAGAAAATATAAGATATTACTAAGGTTTCCATTGCTTTATCTGAGAATTTAAATAAGCATGCTAATGAGAGTAGCTGATATGAAATCCAGAGGAAGGACAAATTTAAGGTTGTGCTCTTTCAGGCAGAACTCATTTCGAACAGTCGTGCTCCACCTCCACAGTTCACAAGTGCTGGTTCTGGGAGCTCTCCAGTAACGTCAATGTGAGGCCCAAGGAGGGACAAGGTAAGGGAACGCTTTTCATCACAGAGGCAGTCATCTCCCAGCTGTGCCTTTAATGATAAGACTCCTGTTACTTGCATCCTCTCTCAAAATTGTCTCTTCACGTGTGTAAGCATAATAGGTTAAAAGAAACACTTTTTTAATATAAATGTGTGTTCTGTATTTTCCATTTAAAGTAGAAAACTGATGAATTCACGCCTAGTCTCACTGGACTTCTGTTTGCCTCATTTACCTGCTTGCTTCCGAAGGCAGACATCCCTCTGTCTTTGTTGCCAAGTATGTGCTGTCCCTCGTTTTTCCCTGCATCCTCATCCTCATATCCCAACGTTATGTTTTTCCTTCTATTTCCTTAGACTTTTTTCCAGGTACAGAAACCATGTTTCTCTACAACAGGGTGTTTTTTCCTGGGCTGGTAAAAGTAGCCAGGCAGCACTGCATGTGTAATTTTGCTCTGTCTCTGTGTTTGTATTGCAGGCACATGTGACAATATTTGTGTTTGCAAATCCAAAATATTAAAGAGTTGTATTTCTAGTATCTTTGAATTGGCTTAACGTTTTTCGGAACTCTGTGGCTGGTTTCCATCTGGCATGTTAGAGAAAATGCAGCTACTTCTGACACAGAAGTTGCAGCTCTGAGGCAGTTGATAACACCTTCTTCTTTCCCTTAAAAATTTGGCAGTGGGGATTTTGCCAGTGGTGTGTTCAGTGTTCATGCTTGCGGTTGTAACAGCATGTGAGTTTGGTTTTCTTTACTTTTTTCCTTTTTGTTCCCTCTGGTTCCTGTTGGGACTACTAGTGAGATTTCCCCAGTAAGGATTAAACTAAGTCCTTAGAGTAATCTTTGTGGCACAAAAACATTGAGTAAAGGGCTATAACGGAAGATCAGCATGAGTTAGAAGTGCAAATACGCTTCCTTCCCTGTTCCAGGAATTGCAGAAGAAAAAAGATGGGCTTCATTCTCAGAGATGGGACCAGAGCAGCAGCATCTGCACTTGATGGTGGTGCTGTAGTTTCCCTGTCTCCTTTCACATTACTCCCTCTCAGGCAGAATAAACTTCCTCTTCGTTGTCTTGGCTTCTTCTTGACTAGCAAAGGCAGCACTGTCTCCCTCCTTAAGTTTGGTTGCTTCAGTTTCCTTCCCCTTCACAATGCTGGTGACCCTGGGAATGTTTGGTGCTGTGCACTTCCGGGGACTGGCTGGCAGCTCAGGCTCCTGAGTCCCTCCCTTGAGGACATCATGCAGTCCACTAGGGATGGAGGATGTGGGAAGAGGTGTTCAGGACTCTGGAGACAAGTCATCATGTGCCATTATCACCCTGGCACAGCCTCCTAATGATCAAAGTGCTCACCACAGCAATGGATAGTTGGTGAGGGCACTGCTGTGATCCCTGGCTGAAACAGACCATTTGTGTTTCCCTTCCCACCTGACCATTTCTCTCACTCTGAGCTTTAATTTGATTTTACTATGACAGCTGTCCCGTCTAACCTGTTCAAAAGCCAGGTTTGGCTGGTGAGAAGGAAGATACAGCATTTTTTTTATGAGATGATTTTGTTCATTTCTGCTATAGCATCATTCAAAGAAAAGAGCAGTGTTCATCAAAGATGTTTATTAATAAAGACTCTTCAACCAAAAAATTAAACTGATTTTCTGAACTAGCAGGGTGTTAATAGCGATGTCTATAATGGATTACCTGTTGAAAGAGATTGACAGCATTCCTGAAGTGGTGGGGACCTTTGATAGTGTAAATTTACTATTTCAAGCAGCTACAGGATGAACAGTTGATGTGAACAGAAATCAGGAGTGGGAAAAAAGGTTTGAACAGAGATCATGATTAGGCCTTACAGAAGGTAAGAAAATATCTTCAGAGAAACACAATGATTGTGCAGGAAGCAGATGCTCAATGACAGCAAAAATTTGTGGATATATGACACAAAACAAAATGATAAATGCATTATCCAAGTATGTCTATGTGGTATGTCTGTTTGGCAGAATGAGGTCTGCTGTGCTTATGGCTATTAGAAGCAGTTTTAGAAGGGTATGAAGAACATAGAAATCACAAGCAGACTGAGGATAAGATTTTCTAAAACAGGCTTCACTCAAGAAGGTAAAGTGGGATATTTACTACTTCACTCCTAATAATGAAAAAATCTCCATTGCAGAGTTTTTCACCAGTACACTACAGAGATGTAGTGTTTGATGCCACAGCACCTCTTGGTATGTATTATTGGAGTTTATAAAGACCTATAACCACAGTTTCCTTTAAACTGTTAGAGGCAGACTGGCTGATGTGTACCCTCATGATGCTGTGAGGTTTGGAAAAAAGTGTGTGAGAATTATCTTAAAAGTAAAGAAGCCTGGCTTCTGCTGCGTAAATTAGAACACAACTTGGTATCTAAAAGATATCTGATAAGATTAAGAGCAGATTTTCATGGCAAATTTTTAAAAGCTAATGAAATTGCAGAACAGATCTGATGCCTGTAAATGGCTTAAAAGTCTACTTTGTTGATTACCTGGTGTTGTGATCACAGTGGGACAGAACATCAACCAAGAGAAAGAAAATGGAGGGAGCGAGAAACAAGGCAGAGGGTGTCTCTTTTCTAGAATAATGCTGAACTAATCCTAACGTGTGGAGTGGGAATGAGCTGCAGAGGGTGAGGGCAAACTGGTGAATGGCAGCTGCTAAAAGCTGGGATGAAGATGGGACAGGATGACAGCCAGGATAAGAAGAGCAACAGAAACAAAAACAGGAACAAGAAGTTGAGTCAGGCAAAAACCAAGCTAAAGGGTTTTCAGTCCATAGAGAAACGGTAACCCAGAGCAGAAAGTCAAACTCACAGTAAAAATGTACATGGTGCCCCTGAGGAGAAACCTTAAAGAAATTTCAGAAAGGAAAATAAGTAGCAGAAGAAATGAAGTTTGGTCTGGCAAATATAAAACAGACTGGACACAAAACAATGTTGACTTTTTAGACCATAATTATTGTGGAAGTGACAAGACGGTGTCTTTGGAATGCATCTTCATTGTATATACTCTCAGTGGCCATAGATTACAGAATCATAGAATCACAGAATATTGGTGGTTGGAAGGGACCTCTAGAGATCATCTATTCCAATTCCCCTACCAGAGTAGGATCACCTAGGGCAGCCACACAGGAACGCATTTGTGGGGGTTTTGAAAGTCTCCAGAGAAGGAGACTCCACAACCTCTCTGGGCAGCCTGTGCCAGGGCTCTCAGACTTCTATTCTCAAGACTAAACAGCCCCAGTTCTCTCAAGTCTATCTTCACAGGAGAGATGTTCAAGTCCCTTAATCATCCTCATAGCTCTGCCTTGGACTCCGTCTCTCCTGAACTGAGGAGCCCAAAACTGGACACAGTATTCCAGGTGTGGTCTCACCAGGGCAGAGTAGAGGAGAAGGAGAACCGCCCTAGACCTACTGGACACACTTTTCTTAATGCACCCCAGGATTCCATTGGCCCTCTTGGATGTAAGGACACATTGATGTCCCATGGACAACTCACTGCCCATTAGTACTCCAAGGTCTTTCTCTACGGGGCTGCTTTCCAGCAGGGGGACCCCTAATCTGTGCTGGTGCCTGGAGTTATTCCCCCCCCCAGATGCAGGACTCTAGATTTGTTCTTATTGAACTTTATGAGGTTATTAGATGTTGCAAAACAGCACAGGCAGTGTTTCAGTGCTCAAAGATCATAGTTATTATCTGATATAGTGACAGTCAGGATGAAAGCCATAAAAGTAATGAAAGTATTGTTAAGTTTTGAGTTGGTTCAGTTGTTGAGTGGCAGGGCTGTGCCACTAGCATGTGTTGGAGTTTAAGATGCCCTAAATGCAATGTAGGCTTGGAAAGCATTTAGACAAAAAAAAAAATCCCTTGTTATTAAAAATTAAATTAATTGTCCATCTGTTCTTTTGTGTGAGAGTTGTAAAGCCTATGTGGAAAAGCCTCATGAATGTAAAGGCTGAAAATGTAGTTGATATTATGGAGATGTCTTGAGTATAAAACTGAATTAGTGTCTCAAGCTCAAGATAAAAAGACACATAACAGGGAAAGGCTTTATTTTTATCATAGGAAGTTTATGCAGGAAACTGAGACCTTTATATCTTAGCAGTTAGCACCAAGCGCTCACTGAGAAGGTAAAAAGAAAAGCTGAAGACGACGGAATTGAGAGAAGATTATTTTTTCATTTGCTGTGTTCAGCTCTTTAGGGATACAGAGTTTCTTGGCTGTGTGCAGAGCACTATGTGCGAGACTGTGATGGCTAGCATTTTGTTAGCTTCTGAAAGAAAAAGTGCACAAGTTATTACTAAACCAAGGTGGCAGAGTCATGTGTATAGAAGTCTCCAACCTGATTATATATTTCTAGACACTCTAATTTCTTTTCTGTGAAACTAAGCAGCCTTCTCTGAGCGTAGAGATTACAGGCTTGCAAAGATTATATTCACCTTTTTCTTCACACTACTGAAAATCAAAATTTTGTAGGCCATCTTCCATTATGAGATGGGCAGCATGCTGCTAGAGGAGAAAAAGCATGGTACAGAGCAAAACAAAGGAAGATCTTTGTGATATGAAAGCAATTATTATTCCTGCCAACAAAATGTGAAAATGTTAAGGGAGGTATCTTGATTATAAGCAACTGAATTTGTTACAACTTTTTGCATACTCCATGAGGAAGATGGTGATGAAAATATGAACAAGGATCAGTGTGCAGTTTCCTTTCAAGCTATTATGCTGGCCAGCACTTGCATGGTTATGAATCTATTTATATTCCTCAGGACTAAGGCTGTTGGCCTCCCACCAGTGAGAGACTACCACCAGAAGAAAAGGATTTAGATATACTTTATTCAGTGGCATATTCATATGTGTTGTGAAAAAGGAAAATACGCGAATCCATCAAGGATTACAAAGTGCTAGGTCTCAAATACTTAGATGGTTGATGATCTAATACTTAAATGATGATCAAATTCTTTTCAGATGACTCTGTGGTGCTTGGTAACTTACCAGGGTGGCTGTTGAGAGGGTTCTCCAGATCCTCACCAATGCTCAGGTTGCTCATAGCTTCATCCAGCTTGATCTTGAATGTTTCCAGGGATGAGTGTTCTACCATTTCTCTGGGAAACCTGTTCCAGTGTTTGTAAAAAGTTCTAAAAATATATATTCCTTATATCTAGTCTAAATCTACCCTTTTTAACTTAAAACCTTTGCCTTTTGTCCTATTACAACAGATCCTGCTAAAAACATTGACCTCATCTTTCTTACAAGTCCCCTTTAAGTACCGGAAGGCTGCTATAAGGTCTACCCAGAGCCTCTGTAGGCTGAACTACTCCAACTCTCAGCCTGTCCTTATAGGGAAGATGTTCCAGCCCTCTAATCACTTTTGTGCCTCCCCTCTGGACTAGCTCCAACAGGTCAATGCCTTTCTTGTGCTTTGTATATTCTTACAGTCTCCTTAAGACTTTATCTAGTCCCAGAATCTCCAAAAATATCTCATGAGTTTGTTCTTTATCATGAGACTCATAACAATAGTCTATAATAATCTTGTTTCCTTCTTCCTGCCAATTTAAAAAATGTTGTTTCAATCCCTTTGAAGTCACACAAATGATTCCTGCATGAGAGGACTGATCAGTGTCTTCTGGTCTTCTTACAGTCTTCACTACCTACTGCCGGGTTCTGTGTATCTCAGCATTTAAATTACCATTTCTACCGCTTCTTGCCCTTGACTTTTATGCTATATTGCCTTTAACCAGAAACACTCACTGTGACCCCCATCTCAAAGACCAGAGTCTAACTCCCCTTGCAGAACATGCAGCTTTGAAAACTTCAGATGCCACAGCCTGCCTTATGAGAAACACAGAAAAGAACTGGAGGTCCCTTGGGTCCAGAAAGGAGTGGAAATGTGGGAAAAAAGCTAACCAGAGCCAGGACTCATGGCAGCATCCACATGACCACCCCATCAAGGCCATGCCCATGTCTTCTCCATCACAATGAGCTCTCCTTTTCCCTTTCCTTTTTTTCCCTTTCCATCTTCCTGCCGGGTCTCCAGCAGCTTGGTCAAGGAGAGGAAAGAAGACAGAGGATGGATTCACCGACTCCACTTTCCCGTTCTCATTTTTTTTCCAGAGTTAGAGGAAATTCCTGTGGGGGGACCGTCAATTTTCCCAGATTAACCCAAGAGTGAGCATTGTGCAGCTGATGAGAGTACTGGGACCAGGGATTGGGAAGTGATAGTCCTCAAGTGATTGTCCGAGAAGCTGGTGGCAGCCTTGATTCCCCTGCCTTCCTCTCAGGCAAGGGAAGAGGAGGAAAGTGAAAGACATACCATGGAGAAAAATATCCATTGCCATGCTGATTTCTGGGCTCCTCCTGTGCCGAGACTCCTAATCCTGTCTTTGCCCATCCCCACAATCAGAGCTGTGGATCCCATGGAGGCCCTGACTGGCATGGCCAGGGTGCAGGCTAGAGTTGAGTGGTTTCTGCATAAGGTGTTTATATATTGATGAGAACCATACAATCATAGAATCATTTAGGTAGGAAAAAAACATTGAAATCATCGAGTTCAACTGTAAACCTAACACTGCCAAGTCCACCACTAAATCATGTCCCTAAGCACCACATCGATATGTCTTTTAAATACCTCCAGGGATGGGGAATCAGTCACTTCTCTAGGAAACCTGTTCCCATGGTTAACAACCCTTTCAGTGAAGAAATTTTTTCTAATATCCAATCTAAACCTCCTCTGGTGCAATTTGAGGTCATTTCCTCATGTGCTATTATTTGTTCCTTGGAAGAAGAGACCAACTCCCACCTGGATACAGCCTCCGTTCAGGCAGCTTTAGATAGCAACAAGGTCTCCCCTTACCCTGATTTTCTTCAGGCTAAACAACCCCAGTTCCCTCTGCTGCTCCTCATTCTTGAGACCCTTCACCAGCTTTATCGCTAGCTGATGAAGGAAAGTAAGCCCACCCCTTATCACTGGTGAGACCCATTTGGAGTGTTGTTTCCAGTTCTGTATTTCCCACTGCAAAAGAAGGAAATCAATAGAAGAGGGAAAACTGGCATGTAAACTGACTTAATTTGTGGCCATTGTGTATGTTGAGCGAGCAAAGCCTAGAATGAAGATTTCTTTAACAGGAACTGATGGTGACACAGAGGTTTTCTATTTATTTAGCAAAATAGCCCATGGTTTGGAAGGGTCCCTTTAGTCCATCACTGTGAACTAAATTTTTTTTCACTGATTAGATGTCAAGTGTTTTATATTTCATCAGGCTGCAAATCATGCTTTTCACACTAGAACTGTCTTCTTGTAATGTTGTAACACTAGTAAATACTCTAAATTTCTTCTTCCAATGATCTGTTTTTTCATTACTTCCTTTTCTGAAACTTTATCTTTATTCTTTTTGATGTATCCCCTTTATGCTCCCTCCTTATTATTTTCACAGCATTTAATTGTTGTTTTGTGGTTGGCCATAAGCTCCAAGAAAATGATTTCCTAAATTGTTAATTTTAAAATACAAGGAAAAAATACATTGTACTGTCCGTTAAGAGAATGGTGTTATTTCTTCATGAATCCAGGCCATCAGCTGAGGTCAAGACTCAATGCAGGCATTGCATGAGTTGCAGCTTTTCCCTTTGGATATATGAATATGCCTTAATCTTGTTTTTAAATGCTGTTATGGCCTGACATCAAGCTACAGCCAACAATTTCTCATATAAGACAGTTGTCTAAATCACAAGTTTAAATTTTTCATCTTAAGTAAAAGAAGTGCTTTATCTCTGTTTCTTCTGGATCAATGAATGGGGGAAGGCTCAGAGGAGAAGACAAGGGCAAGGTGCTCATGAAGCTCAAGGAAGAGTGACTAACCATATAAGATGCAAAGAAAGCTGAACTTGGAGAAGGAATTCTGCACAGATGGGTGAGGACGGCCCTTTCTTAGGTAAACATATTTATATGTTGAGTAGATCTTCCAGCTGTGTCAGTAGAATCAACTGACCAGTTTAATCCCTTAAGTGATTCAACCAGCTGCAACTTTAAGACTATTGCAGAAATCTGCAACAAGAATCAGATTTGTATTGTGATTCAGATACCTATTGCAATTGTTATACTCTAACAACAGTTTGTACTTGTATTGTGATTTATCTTCATTGCTTTATCAGTCTGCTAAATTAAAGATCTGTGTAAGACAACTTCAGATAAATGAGTCTGATACCAAAGATTAAATCCTCCACGTGTGTAGTATCAAAAAGAATCTGGTCAAGGAGTACTGAACTTCAACATAAGTTGTCATCATGGACAGCATACTCCTGAGCCTTAATGTCATCAGTTATTGTACTCACAAACTGGTAGTAACGGGATTTCTGATGCAGTATTACATGTAAAAAAAAAAAAAAAAAAAGCCTAATAGATGTTATTTTTGTTGTGTTTAAGAAAGACTAGTGACAATACCATTTAAAAGAGAGGATAAATATTTCAAAACATTAACAAAAACTGGGAAAAGCTATCCCACAAATTTTAAAAGGAGGCACAGAAAAGTCCTGAGTGGGAATTTTCTTGAATAGAAGCACATTTTATTAATCACAGAGATATTTATAAGGGATTGAAGAAATGAAAAACTTCTAGCAAGTTAAAGCAGAAAAAGGGAATACCAGGTTGAGCTGGCTGCTAGGAAGTTGCTTGCAGCTGTAGTGGAGAGGCTAGAAGAGTAAGATTATGTAATATTATCATGCTAGAACCGTAGAAGAAACAGTAATAAATGGCATTATGTTGTATAAAATATGATATAGACAGCTAGAAAATCAGAACAGGTTGGTAGAATGAAAACTGCAGCATTAGATCACAGTCGGTGCCCACATAGGCAAAGATTACCTACGATGGTCTAGTCAAATAGAGCCTGTTAAAGAGATGGCTGCTACCTCTACTGAGAATGACAAAGTGAGGAGCTATCTGGTTAGATCTGATCTCAATTCACCAAACATCTTCACAGGGATGATTCAGGCTGCCAGTGAGAAGAAAATAAGGTGAAACCTATTCCTTCCGTGACAAAAATCAAACAAATATTGGATGTCCATCCTTAGACAACTGCAAAAGATTTTGGTTCCAAATAAAGTTTTCTGCTAAGCCAAGCTACTGCACCCCTAGAATAGATGGAGAAAAGGAGCAAGTCAGATACCTTTACTGTGGATGAGGCTCAAAATTTAGTATTAGGACCAACATCACTCCTACAGGGTCCCACCCACAGCAGGCTGCCTCACTCCTGCTGTCCTCCAGGCCAGGCAGCTCTGCCCAGCAAGGGGAGGGGGCAGAACTGTTACCCTCAAAATCTGGCTTATTGTCAAAGATTAAACATCTATATCACATTATTTTCTTCTTTTCCACTGATTTCTTAGCAAGCTGTTCCTCTTCTGTGTAAGATGAATACATTTTTATAATTTTCACCTTAATTTAAAATCCCATGTACCTGTAATTTTTAGATATTTGTGGAAGGGCCTGGCTGGACCCTTTTTAGGGTCTGTGAGGAACTGAGGTCAGTGTGATCATGCTGTCTGTGTTTGTATATATGTCTGTTTGTCCTCACTGGACAATTTTAACAGAGAAGTGATCAAAGACATCAGGTTCCAACGTGTTCCTCTTGAAACAGATGACTAGGCAGAGGACAGAGAACACTCCCTCAGAGTGAAAGGTTAGGAAATTGCTCTTTATTAGATGTAAGAGAGTCCATATAGACAGTTGCCATCAGAAATCAAGTTTCCAGAAAAATACTGGTTAAAGAACTCCATTCTGATTAATTCTTTTCTTTCCTCTAAGCACAAAATTGAATGATTTTGAATTTTCTTGATATGTTTTCCTGCATCCTAGACAGTGTAAGCTTACTTCTGCAGAACCAATAATGTCTTATTTTTAATGTTCTTAATGCCTGTTACAGGACTACCGAGGAGTCACAGACACAGGTGTTTGGTTTTGCTTTCTCAAGGACAAGGACTAGATAATTTTGGCTTTAACAGTCTCTCACACTTTTGTTTTCACAGAAGTCCAGGTACATACATGAAGGTGCTGTGCTGGGTGAATCCTCTTTCTTTTTCACAATCCCAAGCATCATTTGTTTCTGATGGCAGTAAAAGGCTTACCAAGTCCTGTTGAGGATTTATTCCTCACAGCCCTAATAAATGCACAGCACATTCAGAAATCTTTTCTGCAAAAACATGCTCCTACCTTCAGAAAGTGCAACCTCTTAGAAGAGGCTGAGCTGAAAAATAAAACCACTGAATGGAATTTATTCTGTTTAGCTTAAATCAGGACACTCATTTTGGAGTCCAGATTGGGAAAAGAGGAACAAACCAACCGCCAGCTCTACAATTATGTCCTTGTACTTCCTCACTGATTGCTTTTTTCTTGCTCTGTGCTGAATTTTCTGGAAATTTGTTTTAAAATGTACTTAAGCCTAGGCTTAAGAGTTTGTCTTCTGATTCCCTAGCACTTTGTTTAACTTCATTTAGCAGCCTTGAATTTAATTTGAGTCAGATTAAAAATTGAACTTTAAACCTATTACCTAATGAAGAAGCTCCATATACTTTATTTACTGTCTTCTTTATATGAGGTTGCTCCACTATCAAACCTTTCGAAGAAGACAATATAGCTCTTTTGGAATCTAGTCCTTTCTCGGGGGAGAATAGACATTTTCCATAGCATTTTATTTGACTGTTTGTAAATTTAAAATGCTTTCTTTTAAACTGACCTAATTTCTTTCCATTTTGACTTCAGCGTAATACCTAAAGTACCTTACTTGATTCAAAAGCGGGCTCACTTTTTGCAGCAGACCCTGTGGGCTGGTATAGAAGTCATGTATAGACTAACATTTCACTAGTTTTTTTTTACTTGCTGCCAAATAACAAATAGCTTTACAGGAAATATTAGTCCCCTTTTGATTGTAAAAGACATAAAATCAAATGCTGTATTGGTAATGAATAAATGCTTTTCTCTTCTGTTTCTTAAGTGTCACTGTTCTAGTACTGTTGTAACTGGAAGGAATTTGTTTATCTTGGATAATTAGTTCAAGGAAGCTGAATGTCCTAATTGCTGTTGTGCATGTGCAAAATTGCAACCACAAAACAACTGAATTCTATTTACTTTTCCAGGGGCTGAATTTGTTTCAGTGTGAAAATTATATATAAAAAGTGATGTCACCATATACTAATCCTAGCTGTAGGCATGCCCAGAAATGCAAAATTAAATTGAAGGGCAAAAAAGAAAAACATTTTCTAGATATGCTGATTTCTTCTATCATTCAAATGCATGGGTCCAGAACTGGAGTCAGTAATATTGGTTTTTGCTACACACTTGCATCACAGATGCTGCAGGTTTAGAGCTATTATTTTGCAAAGTAGTCTGTGATGAGTAAGTCTCTTGCTATCACACAGAAATCAGAAAAATCAGTAACAGAAAACTTGGGAAAAATCTTGATAGCTCCTTCAGAATATCCTCTAGTTACTTGGGAAACTGCATTTGGTCAGGAAGTTCCATATATTAGGCTTTCAGTGTTTATTTCAAACATTTTTCAGACAGAAGGTTCTCCAATAGATGGATAAAAAATCAACCATGCAGCACTCTTCCAGCAGGTACCAAATCAAAATTGTTTCCTTCTTGTCTGCATGTGATTTTGCTCAGGGACCAACCTGTGAAGCTGAGTACCACTCTTTAAACCTGGCCGTGCAGAAGCCAGCTGGAAGACTGTCATCACTTTCAGCGGAGTCAGAGTTTCACCCCTGCCATTTTATTGCAAAAGCCAGCATATGCATAAAAACCCCCTCACAAGTCTCTCAGACCCTCGGGGAGAAAAGTAATAATAACGGCACAGACAAGCCAAGATACACATCACAGAAGCATCTAAGTGCAAAGTACAACATAACACTAGTCAGGGAAGTCTTTTTAGACCTACCTTCTGATATGGAAAGGGTTCAGCTGCACTCACTTCATTTCTTTGAAATACATATCTGTCTTTATGCCCAGGTTTGTTTACCTGCCACAGATACAGCTTTAGTATATCTGAGATTTGCTTTCAGCTCCTTTCAAATGTGAGAAAGGTGAAAAATCGAGGCCATGGTCTCAGTGCTGAATGCGAGCACATCGCACTGTAGCATGGGTGGCTCTAATCCAGGTGTGGTTAACTCTGCAGCTCTTCACTGCTGGTTCCGTCCACCAGAACCTCTGAAGTAAAATGGCATTGGATGGAGACTGCTGTTTATCTATCCTGTTGTGGTAAGGGAGAATAAAATGGCACAGTCTCAGTAGCAGACAGTGTAAATGAGAGAAGCTACAGGGGGCTTTGGTAGCATACTAAGACACACACATGCGTCAGAGATTGAAAAGAAAAAATAAAATAATGAAAACAGGCAATGAGCTGAAAACAAAAACCAAATAGTTCTGATGGAGAGTCAGCTGCCTTATTCTGTAACGAAAGCATCTGAGTTTTGGATCCAGTCTTAAACCTCACTGGACGTCAAATAAAGCCCTAGGGGAAGCCAGTTACCCAGTCTAGTAAATGCCTTGATTATCTTCATTTCAGCTATTTCAATGGTTTTGTGAAACAATTAATTTTCAGGTATGGCCCTGGTTTTATTTTCTAGTAACACCAACCCACCTTGAAGATTGTCTATTTACCAAAGAAAATGGAGGGGTTAGTTACAAGGATGATCAACAGAGTCAAGCAGGACTGACAAAATCTGTGTTGCCTGTTGGAAGTAGCAATAATGTGATGCTGGAGGAAGGAACAAAGGAACAAAGCAACAGGATGTGTATGAGAAATTGAGAAGAGAGGGAATCTCCCTAGGAAACCAACTGTCATGCTGCATGATACTCTATGGAAGACTCAATGGCAACTAGATTCTTAATACCATTTGTGGATATTAAATGAATAGAATAGGATAGAATAGAATAGAATAGAATAGAATAGAATAGAATTAATTTCAGCTGAAAGGGACCTGAAAAGTACATCTAATCAAACTGAGAAAGAGCTCTGCCTGTTTCAATGCATACTGTAGTGAGTCATTCCTCTTACAAAGGACATTAGTGGAAAATGGAAAGAGGCACACGTTAGTACATTATAACAGAATTCAAACAATTTAGTTTAAGAACTGTCAGGTGTATGTAGCTTTAGGAGCCTTCAACACTTGCAAAACTATATGCCCCGTACCAAGACTTTAGAAATTATTTTTTTCTTTTCTCTCAGTATTATTCACAAATGCAATTAATTATTCATTCATTTGCCAATGACAATGTCTGATAACATTTGAAAAATAGAGTATTGGCTATTGCTGTCTTTTGTGAAGGCAAGTCAAGTTTATTATTGTGGAAAATCTTGTCTCTTTTTAACAATTGACTGATAAAAGGATCAGAAAACTCATGATTTTCAGAGCTGTCAGCTGTTACTCCACCAGTTTAATTTTCTGTGCCTTTCAGGTCTGCCCTGCTTCTCAGCAGAGTCACCTGGCACAACTGTGGCAATGAGCTGATCCTAAGAGTACATTAGCTGATGGCTGTTGTCCTCACAACTGTACATGGTGGTATCAAGAGGTGTCAGGTGTTTACAATATTTCCAAAGTCTATTCTCTCCCATTTCTGTAATGAATGATATAAAATGATTTTTTTTTTTGTAAAAGTGCTATTTTGGGGGTTTAATTGATGTGTAACAAAGCATGTATCTGCTATCATATCATATATGTATATGTGTCATATATCTTTATAGCTTATATTCTTCTTTTTTGTTGTTGTTGTTAAATTAGCATATTCCATTTCCTTCAGGTATGTATGCAGCATCAGGCTGAAATATTTGAGGAGATATTCATTTGCTGCTAAAATCAAACAGACAGAGGTGAAAAGACCAGAAGAGCAACCAGAAAATAAGTATAGGGAATTCAGTAAAAAAATCTTTCACCTGCTGATTTGGGACTGCAATTCGACTCTAAAATATTCAGCTAATAAATGTTTCACAATCCTTCCTAATAAATTCTTCCCAATGTGCTTGCATGGTCCCAGGAAAAAAATAACCCACCAACCAACCAACCAAAAGCTCTACTTCTACTCAGGAGAATAAAAATATGTTTGTTAGCCATAAGTATAAAAATATAAAATAAGTCTGTAAAACCTACTTTCTAGTACCTACTAACTACAAGGTGGCAATGGACTCTTGACAATGTCAATTAAATAAATTAAGTCAGGTGGAATCATATTCCAATATTTGTTCTCTATCTGTGTCTGTCTGGCTGAAGGATCAGATGTAGAATTAACATGCATAAACTTCTCTCCCTCCTTTTTGTTAAGACAAGCTTATTCCAAAAGGATTATCACATCCAGAAACGAAAGAAACATCTCTGGCCATTGTGGGTTTGCAGCGATGAAGTTGTTAAACTGTAGACCATGGAACAGAACTGACAACTGTAGTCCAAATGGTGTTACCTGGAAAACATCTACTTTTATTTCCTTAATAGATCCAGCAGCATCCTTACAAGTGTAAGTGATGTACTTGCCACCTGTTTCTGAAGAACGTTCTTCAATAGTAGCTGTTACCCATTACTTAGGCCTTTTTTATCGCTTAACAAGGGGTAATTTCACAGCACTGCCCAGTTTTATCCCTCTAGTTTTGTTGTGATTTTATAATCAGTACCCACTGCTGTTTGCACCGACATCCTCCCTGGTTCAGTGCAGGAAAACAGAAAGATGACACTTCTTTAACTGGTTTTCAATATTAGTTTTTGTTTTGACTGTCCTTTTACATCACATATTTCTATTACACAGGTGGGATAATTCGCACACCACGTATCTGCAAGATAGAACTAACTTTTAAGAAATTTATAAAACAAGTTTTTCCTTTTTTTTTCTTTATATTTTTTGAAGTGGATTTCATGAAGTGCATGCCTCAATAATTTGCAATGGTGATTAGAAACCTGCAAGCCACAGGAATTGTGTCTATTTCTTTAAGACATTAAGCTTATTTCAGTATGTGGTTAACTCCCAATCACTATGACTGTGAACATTAGAAAATGACTGACCAAAGTAATAATTTTTTGAAGTTCTGATGGCATATCAGAATGATGCTGGAGCACAGGGAGAAAACACCAGGTATCTGTGTTTTTTCTCTCTGTGGGGTGTGGTTCGATGGGCCAACAGCAACAGACCAAGATCATTAGTCCTGTCCCGCCTTGTGTCAATGCTGTTCACACACACACAATCATTCCAAGAACATATGCAAAGATTGTGTGGTGAGAAGACATTGATTGCTGAAAAGAAATTATCAACACTACCCTATAGCCAAAAAATATAGTAAAAAACCTTCTGTGAAGAAGAGATATTCTGCGGTCAGAAAAACTCTTGGAGCAAAGACTAACAAATAATATAACTATTAAATAGGATAGAAGTGACACAGTAGAGTTTATTCTGAAAATAAGCCTGCAACTAAAGTAGGAAATGTGTAATTGATGATAACTTTTTTGTTAAGAAAGAACTGTGCACTTTTGGATCACAAAATAATAAGAATCTCTAGACATTTCTGCATGTTACTTGTCAAAGGACTCCATAAAACATGTAAGATCCAGTCAAGACCGACCTTGGCTACAGTATTTTTTTTCACCTGATCCCTAGTACTGTGAAGAAGGGGACATTTTATTCTCGGTTTCATCGGGCTTTGAATGCGATTTACTGGAGGCACCACCTTTTCTTCCATCCTTTCTTTGGGTTTTCTGTGGAATGTTTTGAAAACTGCCTTTGAAACCCTTGTGGGATTTGGTTTTTTGTTTGTTTCTTTTAGTCTAATGTCAAGGTCCAAATTTTCTGTCTAGCCAAGGAAAAGCCCCACAGACTTCCTCTTTTATATCAACATCCGTGCTGTCACCCACAGCACCAGTATAAATGCAATTGTTCTAGTAAATCTTTGAAAATCATACATTGTTTGAAACAGCTTAGAAATAACTGTTTCATTTTCTCCACTAGTGAGGGACAGAGATTCACTGCTGAAGTGTCTGCATGCACTGTGCAGTGTTTCACTGTCCACAACTGGCCCTTAGCTGTAGGTACAAGGGCTAGATAAAAACCCAAAACTTAAATATGAGGATGACTTTGTGGCAAACTGGATGTCACTGTAATGGACTCAGAACTGAGGGCCATGATGATGACAGAGTAAGTCAAGGGAGCAGCAAGGATCTGAGCACAGTTTTGTACTGTGACCACTTTGAAAACAGTATACAGAAGAAAAGCACACAGGGAAGACACATCCACAGGGAAAGGGAGTTGTAAAGATACCAGCAGAGTGCTCAGGCAAAAGATCAAATTCATGTAAGGTATATTTGAGGGGCTTTTTCCTACAGTACTGTTCTGAGTGCAGTAGAAATGTACCACTGGATCACTGGTATTTCTGATCGCTTTTTCCAGCTTCTAGCCAAGGAACTTAGTGCACTCTGCAATTATTTCATAAAACTCTAGAAAATTCATTGCGTGAGGTAGATATGTAGATGAGGTTTATCTACAGTGCATAAAGTGGAAAACTTGAATGTTTTGTATAAATGTCTCACTGAGAATATAGCCCTGACCTTCATATTTTCTAGCCCTGAGCTTCGTCTTTACTAGACCTAGAATGCTTTTTTGTTATTATTGTCTTACCAGATATATATCACCAAAGCTGTTTCAAAATGAAGTGGCAATTGCTGCTGATTCCCACTGGGGAGTCAACAACGTGTTTTTCCAAAACCCAAGAGTATTGAGAGAGGAGAATTAGAAAATGTCAATGCCAGAACATTGCAGGGACCAGGGGATAATGGGTGCCAGGAGCATTGGAGTCTCCTTCTGGAGTGACAGGACAAGAGCTGGCATCCAGGACCACCTCACTGCCCCATCCAGGGAGCAGAGCAGATAGGGGAACATGAGGGGCAGCACTAGGCACCACTATGGGTGCCCATCAAATACTCATCCTGGGATGCTGTCGTTGCTTTAAGAATTTTTTTTTTAAAATGTATGCTCCGTTTTGACTTTTGTTTTGAAGTGATAGGGGCCTTAAGAAACATGACCTAGTACAGTAACTTGAAAATGAAAAATTTTGTTTCCTGTCTAGTCAAATGAAACATTTCATTTGGCCTAAAATGCAACAAAACACTTTGTCTTGAGACAACAAAATATTTTGTGTTGACATAAATACTTTTTTTCTGTTTCAGTTTTTTGGTTCAGCTAAAATACCCCAAAAATCCATTATTCATAGTGGTCTAGTCTTTATCCTCTGCCTGCCAAACTACAGAACTGATGACATTTGTAATAATTTAAATGAAATTATATAACGCATTCTGACATACTGGAGCTCTGCCATTTATTTATGGCTTTCTTTCATGACTGACCTTGCCTGGACTGGAATTACCAACTGAAAGCACAGTGTTTTACCACTTCTTGATTTACCCAGGCTTCAAATCAGAAGTTTTATGCTGAGCTGTTGAGTTATCAGAATAAAATAACAAAACTCAACCAAAATGAATTTAACTTTGGAGGGATTGTTTTAGTACTTTTTATTTGTATTATGGCAAATTTTAGGAGTTCAAATAGTTAAATAAGTATCGTAATACTTATCCATAATACCTTCCACTGGCGGCATCATCACTAAAGCTAGTATTTTGTACTAAAACCAATGCTCCAGAACTTCTCAGGTAACTAACAAAAAAGCAGAAGAAAAGTATGTGGTCATTTGTATAGTTCCCAATATTACTGCATAAATGGTACTGAGTGGATTTGAAATTTTCTATCCAGACTATTGGACTGAAAACTACTTATCCTTAAATACACGAATTCTTTATAAGGTTTACATCATGTTTAAATATAAAATACGTACACATATGAGTGTCAGACAGTTTCAAAGTTTACTGAATTAACAAATCACAGAGCTTAAACATGATTAGGTGTTCGGACACCAGTATGTGAAAAGTATTCACAACCTCTTTTTTTCTGCTAACATCAGGCTAGATAACCTGGAATCTGCTGCACTGTCATTTTAAATCAATTTAAGTGTTTTCACTGGGCTGAATGAGAGCAGAATAAAGCCTTCCATTAGCCCTGTCTGAATTAAGATTCAGTTTCTGTAGGTCTTACATATGAGATTAAATCTGTTGTGGTTTTTTTTTCCTTCTGATTAGAAGCAGAAGTCTTGAGACTTTACCCCTAACTTCTATGAACAAGACAAGAAGAGTTGAAAGATTTCTACCATGTTGAAACAAGCTTGCACACTGACAGCCCTTCTTTTGGTGTATAAACATGTCAACCAAAATGGAGATTCCATGGGAATTTGAAAATTGCTCTTTGACAATCTTTGCTTCTATTTGAAATTTCAAATGAAACGTTTCTTCCACGGTATGGAAGGGCTAAGAAAGAAAATTTTGTCTTTAACCTATATTTAAATGTTTCTGAACCATTTTAAAAGAAGGCAAGGAAGTTGTCTCAGTGAGTGTTCTCACAGTATGCATGAAAAATTTAATAAAACACTCATATTCATATTCCCACGCTTCACAATCTCGTCCCTGTACCGTAATGAGATTATGAAGTCACCAGGTGACTGAATGTGGTTAGAAAGATGTATGCAACACTGGTTTGCTGGTGGGGGGAAAAAATAAAAAGAGAAAGAAATAAAGCCTCTGAAAGAATTAATGGAGCACTGCAAAATCATTTTGTATTTGAGTGTGGCATATCCTAGCCCTAACAATAAAAAATCATCCCCCACAAAAATGATAGCAATTAACTTCCTGCTGAAGGGAAAATGGTATAATTTCTGACATCAGTTGTACAGGAGCTCATTGTCAGAGATTTGTAAACCAATTTAAATCCTGCTTTCAAACTGTCTTGACAATCAAGAGAAAACTAATACCATTTAATATTTAAACAAAATGTTTAATGTTTGAACAGTAAAATTATCTTCTGTATGGTAAAACAGGTGGAAGAACTGCTTACTGCAGTTTAGGGAGAAATAACAAGAAGTAACAATAAGATTCAGTGAAAGAAGAATGGACAATGAAAATCAGATAAAATGTGTAACAGTGGTTAACTAGAACATGAAATTGTTTCTAGGGAGCAGAGGAGAACCTAGAGTACTGAGGTTCATAATGTTTAGACTGGACACAGTCTGCCCGAATTTTAAGAGGAATCAACTTGACATAGTATTTAGCAAGTATGGGGCTTGCTTCATGCCTTTAAAGTTTGTTTTCAGCCCCAAAACCAACACATATTTCAGCAACACTAGCAATTTGCTAAACTAGGGAGATTTTTCTATTCTAAACACTCCATACTTGTACATATGGTGTCAGCATTACAGAGAGGTCCGTAGCATCATTTAAGCTTCAAATTAGGCAAAATGTGTAGTGTTCATTACTATTTAATATCTCAGAATAAGATTTTCAAAATTACATAGCCCTAGACTTTCAAAGGAAATTTAGTGTTTGAATTTGCAGGATTGTGTTGAAAATCTCATTTTAGGTAGAGGGGTGACAGTGACAAGTGGCTCTGGTAAACTACAAAGTCTGGGCTCGACTCTGCCCTCTGATGTGCTTGCAGATACCCTGAGTTTACTTTTGCCTATTAAAACTGTTCCTTCATGTGGGGCAAGGAGGTAACTAAATCTCTAAAAGATGTTTTAACACAGAGTTTGGTAAGCCAGGTGACTGAACAAACAACTGTCAGGTGTATTCACCTACATCAGCAAACAGTGACATTCTGTGTTTTTCACTATGGCACATTTTAATCCATCATTGAAATTTTATTTTGTGGAAATCTGTTCCAGTAATTCAGGGTGTTCACTCCACACTACTTACATCTTTGAAAACTAATGTGTTTAGTTCATTTAATCTCCAATGTCAGAGTTTGGGGTCTTTTTTGTGTGTTTTGTAGTCAAATACAGAACTTCTCAGGGCTGAGGCTCACGCAGAACACATTTTTTTAATCCTTTCATCATTGTTTTTCAAGTTTTTGTGAGCTCCCAATAGGATGCATTGCAAAGTGGCTTTGTTTCATTTTGCTTTTGTTTTTGTTCTGGCCTTAATTATTACTATTTAATATACTCAAATGTGCTTTCTTTCACACAGAACATTAGAAAACAGATATTACATATGCTGTAAACAGTGCTTTCAAGCATCACAATAGGTTTTCATTATTTTTGGCCCTTTACTGGACCTTTCGTATTATCCATGTGTATCTTCAGCTTTTCATGGCCAGAGTCTGGCTTTGCCACTGTATTCATGACTTAGCAAATCATGTAAAGAGGTGCTCTCCTTTCATAGCAGAGGGTTCTCTGTCATCGAATTTAAACATTTACTTTGTTAATCATCATGGAATCTTGCACTATAAATAACATATTCCATTAGATCTTCACTGTTCTAGGCATCCTTGCATGGTATACTGTTTTGCTGTAGGTGAAAATAAAGACACAAACATTTTTAAGCTAAAGGCAATTATTAGTAGCTTTTCTTGTCACTGTGAAATGCCCCACATTTATTTTTAAGTGCATTTCTCTCAGATTAGGTGTCAGACAATAACAGCCCACTGGAAGGTCAGATCTGAAGCTTTTCCAATGGATAAGACTCTAAAAGAAACTTTTTTACTTGTGCTTTCACTGGACAACATAAAATGCCTCCAGTTCTGTGAAATACTTTCATGATGGTTTTCACATATCTCCTTTCACTGCAACTAAAAACCATAGCTGTTGTATAAAGAGGGGGGAGCACTTTATTTAGAAGCAGGGATGGAGTGATTTTCTGAATTTTAATAGTGAATTTGTTTGCTTCTCAGATCAAGTGCTGTGAGTAAAGGAGAACTTCTTGTTCTAGTCAAAGTTTAATTGTTCTTTACCCTTGTTACATACCTCTTTAATTATTCTACCTCTGTTTGGATTTGGCATATGAATATTTGCTACTTTCTCCTGTGCATAAAATTAGTCTCACTATTAAATTATTCTCCATGGTAATGAGATAATACTTAATGAAAGGCAGAACCCATTTTGACAGATCCCTGGACATGGAACTACATACTGACTCACGCATGAGTCAGAGATATATTCAGCTGGAGGTTTTCAGAGGTACAAATGGGTGTTTGGGGTTGGAAATAACATACTAAAGAGAGCTGTATTTGAGTGTTTTAGCTTCCCACAGGTGAGGATTGTACTCAAATGGGGTTTGTGGAGACTCCACTCCTCTTCCTGGCAGGAAAATTTATCATCACAGAGGTTGTAATGGGACAGTTAAGGTAGTAAAGACTGGAGAAGGATTTATAGTTTTTAATCCTTTTTGGATTTATGTATGGCAACTTTTGTTCATTTCTACTAGTACAGCCATTGCCATGGTGATGTAGATACAGTGAGCCCGATCCCTTTCTGTTAATCTGAGTTTTTTACACTATAATCGTCTGGGGAGAGCAAATGAGGAAAACGTGGTGCCTCTATGTGCCTTCTGCAACACACAGTGAACTACCCCAGATAATGCCTGTAATAGAAGGCATATAGAATTTGTTCATCAAATTTTATGCTGTGCTAGAAATGAAGTTGTTTAGGCTACAATATCCTGTTAAGCAAACATAGTCTTCCCTAGCACCAAGGTCAGGCTTGTACACAGGGGGAGCTGTCTAGCGACAGCTGCACAAAGAACAAAGACTAGCAGGATGGACTCACTGTAAGAGTATATAAAAACAAAAAATAATTGACAAGAACCTAGTGATAAAGGTATCTAATAAGGACCATCTGGTGATGAAAGGCCCCTGTGGAATTCGAGGACAAAGATATCTTACGAAATGTGCTGATAGCAACTAGTTTTTGAACCAAGGTAAAAGTTCATCGTGAGGAAGACCTACAGCCTTCATTCCTGAAGACCCCTGCCCAAGACCACCAGGAGACACTGTGCAGGTGTCAAGAGGAGGAGCATATTATAAGCATCTAATGAATATGTGTCTTGACCTGCTTTTTACCTGATAAGGGTTAGAGTCAAGGTGATTCGTTTGATCACAAAGGTGAAATTAAGACACAAACGGTGTCAGATGTCACAAAAGTAAAACCCTTTATTGACTAATCAACCACTGGAGAGTGATAGGAAAAGAGAGATAAGGAAAAGGAAAA